>NC_092443.1:6080833-6249166 GCF_036169615.1 Heliangelus exortis | reverse complement strand
TGTGTGTCCATCTGTGTCTGTCAAACCACACCTAAACCCCATGTCCCATGTCTGTTCCTGTCCCATGTGTATTCCAGCTCCAAAGCTGCTGGCAATTCCCTGTCAAGTGGTACTGTGTCCAGTGTGAGTGTTTGCTGGCAGTCCAGCATCAGCTGTGGATGTGGTCACAATCTGTGCTGTGTCACTGCAGTGCTCCTTTATGCTTCTGAGTTTTAAAGCCGAAGTGTTTGAATTTCATGTTAAACTTATGATAATATTTATTAAAATACTACAGGAAAATCTTTTTTCATGAAAGTTCACAGTGTGTTTCAGGAAGAGTGAGTACTCGATATAGAATCACTAGCAAAGTATTTGAAAGAGGTTTTTGCTGTTTGTTGTCTGCTGCATCTCACTGTTGTTCAGACTCTATTCTATTCAAATTCTCTTCCTTTCTTCTGGGAGTCTGAGTGCACAAGGAGGGCCATGTTTTCTGCAAGCATATAATATAACCATGGAATATAAACATGGCAATAATTTCCTTAGGCCCTGTGATCCATCAGGCATATTGAGAACAGTTGGCAAAGGTCTGGGGAAGTTCCCAGTGCTACACAGCATTCTAGATAAGATGCCTTTCTGTCTTGCTCAGCTGCAGGATCCACACCCCCAGCACTGGAGAGGTCCATCTTGTCGTCTTTCTCGGCAGGGTAAATCTCTACCTTTGAAGTCACATGCCTACAGCGTGCAGAGCTAATACATCAACATCAGTAATTTAACCAAGGGGGGGGAGAGGCACACACCAAAAGAAAGCTGCAGCATAAATCTCTATTTAGCTTTATTCTTTTACTTTAGGTTATATGTCTTTAAAAGAAAAAAAGCTGACAACGTGCTTGCTCCCAAAAAGCCTTTTGAGACAGTGCCAAGAGTTTGCTCAAAACTGGTAGAAAGTCAGAGCTGGGATCTGAGAACAGCACTGGATTTTCCCCTGCTTCCTTGCTTTGTTTTAATTTTTCAGCAGTTGAGATGTTCAGTGTGCCTGCTGCCTTTTGCTTTGAGGCATGGGTCAGGGTGTGCTTTTGTCTTTTGAAATGGGCGGACACTGGTGTCTGACTAGTGAGGATCTGCTGGAGTTCATGTGTTTGCTTTCTCTGTATCTGGTCCCTTTCAGTCTGGCAAGTGTGACTTGAAAACAATATTATTTGGACTAAACTACTGCAGCCAGGCAACAAGGGTCCTTGTGCCTCTGGGAAGGGCTTTTCCCTCCACAGAGAGCAGCTTCATGAATGGTAACATCTGCAGACCGTGCTCGTAGTGCTCCTTGTCCCTCGTGCAGGTTCATGCCATAGGAATCTGTGCAACCAAACCAACAGCCTCACCTTAAACATCCTACTATGTGGCAGAAATATTCTGGTTTCTCTGCACTCTCCTCTGATGATGGGGTGCTGCTGCAGTAATACTGTTGGGCTTGTTTCATGTTTGAGACATGAGGTCCTGGCAGCTAGCTCTGGGTCACCAAGATTTCAAGCCAAATAAATGACAAGGGCAATTTTTTGATGACCATTGTACCTGGATAAAGGGTAGCTAACCCCACGTTTTTCTCCTTTCTATACCAATCTTAGTGTCTCCTCTAATACACTGGGCAATGACCACCTATGCTTGCCGACAGCTCTTCATAATTTTGGTAGAGGTCCTCCTAAAAGGAAATGTAGTCCAGTAACTGTGTATTGCAGAGGCTTACCACCTGAATGCTTGCAAAGAGGAGCACTGTTGGAGGGGTAAATGGAGGTACTTCTCCTGCTCCCTCCAGAGCCCTGGAAAGGACATTGGCATCTCTGCATTTGCGTATGCTGACTGATGCACCTGTGTTATTGTATAAAATATGAAGAGTAGCTTATTGGCATTTACAAACCATTCCTAATAGAGACTGCACACCCCTTGAAATGCAAGCAGCTCATAGAGTTGAATTATTGAGGAGTTTAGGATGTGAATCCCAGGGAATCTTCAGCCAGAATCTCCTCCCTCCCCAAGCCAGAGGAGGCCCAACAGCAAATGTGTTGTGTTCTCAGGGCTGCTCACCTCCTAATGCAACACTGTAGTCCTTGCTTTCTCTGGTGCTGATTGCACCTCCAGCTTGTACTTCCAGATCCCTTATTTTTATTTAGAAGATGCCATGTATTCTCCCCGGAAGCTGATGGGTCCAGAGTCTCATGTCCAAATTTCAAAGCTTTAATTTTAAAATTATGTAAAAGATACTCTATTCCTAACCTTTTTTATTATTAAAAAGTTGGTGCATATAGAATGATTGGATCCCCACAACTGTAGTAGTGATAACAATGCCTTTTATTGCTTCTTGCGCAGTATCATGCACTAGTGTTGTAGCTGTTCTTCCCAAGAGAATGCAGTAAAAGATCATTTAAAACCTCAGGGGCTTTTGTGATGATTTCACTTGCTATTAATCGCTGATTAAGGCTCAATTATGTGATACAATGATGGCTCCTGCCATGCTGTATTGATCCCAGTGGGAACGAAGGGCGTTCAGCACCTTGCATGATCAAACCCTTCACACCCATGTCTTGCTGCTCATTACAGGGTATGAGCAGTAAGACTGAGCACTCCAAGATTTTCTTATTCAGACTCATTTTGAGCTCCAGCTCAGACTGGAGATTTGCTGAGTAAATAGTCTCAACAATAATCTCAGCCTGATTCCAACTAATTAAATCCTGTACAAACATCCCTCTCTGGGCCAATATAGTGAAAGACAACGAAAACACAGAAAACCAGACATAGCTTTCCTCCAGATTTTGCTCGGCCCTTTAATCCTGTATCTTTTGAAAGATAGTAACGTCCATAAGATGAGAGGTCAGCCTTCCTGCCCTCAGCATCAAGCAGTGGAATTTTTCAATAATGAACAGCTGGGTCACCAGCAACACAAAAGCTGCTGTAATATCCTGTAGGCTTACGGGGCACAACAGAAATCCCAAAGCAAATCATGATGTACACAGAAAGGGACCGTCCTTTTCTATTAAGGAGGCCACTTCAAACCAGTCTCGACACCACCTTTTCTCCAGCTTTTCAGAGGAAAGATTATCCCCTGCGTATATTTAATCATGCATTGGGGGGTGGCTTTGATTGCCTTTTTAGAGTCAGGGAAGTTAAAGAACATAGTTTGAAGGCTCTTGCTATCAGTGCTCCATCCTCGTGCTCTCAGCCAAGATGTGTTTACAAACAACCCCTGAAATGAAGGAGAACAGTAACACTGCATTGGGCCCAAGGCTGCACCAGTTTGACTAAATTGGTTGTATGAACCCAGGCTCCAAGTAAGCATGGTGAGAGCTTGTGGGAGTGGGAGGGAGGGGATTGTTGATTTTGTTTTTAAATTTATTTGAAACCCTGTGGAATTCATGGACTTTCCCAGAAAAAGAAAAAGGTATCTTGTAGGGGTTTTCCTAAGGAAAGCAAAAGTAAACCAGAATAACATGACTAAAATATAAATACTATAAAAATTTTAATGTATCACAAAGGTCAGTCTGAGATGTATGCAAGATATGCTTGAGATTCCTGATTAAAAGCAGTTTGTGTCAAGGAAGTTACCACTTGCAACATGTAGAACATCTGACAGTGATTAAATGGAGCTAGCTATTAGATTTTCCTAAAGAAACAATACTTAAACATATCTCCACAAGTATGAAACACTTTATGTACTGTATCTGGTACACCTCATTTAAATTGACTTAGATGGAACAGACACACTAAGTCTAACTAGTAGGTTATTAAGAATATAAACCTGGTGCCCAAGAATTTACAATCAGTTATATGGGAGGTATCCTGACTTTCCTCCTTTTCCCAGGGCTTTCATTTACTAAGCATATGCTGTAAAGATGTCACATTTACAGCAAGGGACACGTTTAGGATGTTTCTTACAAATAGTTTTAAGTTACATACCTGTAGCAAATGCTTCTTGCTATTCTGTAACATACTGTATAGAAAGTCTGCTATGGGCTTGAGAAAATGTATGTTAAAGGAAGAATGTATGAGTTGGGAAGAACACATTAATCATCTATTTTTTTGAGTTTTGTTTATAAGAATTTGTGAATTTTGGGTAGAAAAAAATACATAAAATTGTTTTCTGCAGGGTGACAAGCTTTCTAGCTCTGTTAAACCACTTAGAGATTTGAGAAATATGGTTTAAATTAAGCATATCATACTTCTAATTCTGGTGGGTAACAAAAATAAGAGCTTGGAGATTCATCCAGCCTGTAGTGTTTGGTTGTTGAAAATAAAGTGTGTGCTATGAGTAATAAGAATTTTAAGAGTTCCCTAAGAAATACCTTCTTGATTCCTTTGCTTGTGAATAGGGAAGGTGCATTTAGGTGGTTATTGCAGGGCTGTATTTGCACTTCAGTGTTCTAATTTGTATCTGTACCTTGCAGTGGAGGAACAGGCAAATCAGAAGACTGAGTTCAGTGTTTCAGTCTTCCTTTAATAATGAATTTCCCTGTAATTTTGTGAGATGAGTGGGCAGAATTTTTGAAGTAAACAGCTATAGTGCTGTAAGTCTAACGAAAATCACTGTTTCAGCTCTGGAGGGCTGGGACCTAATTTATGACTAAGTCCAAACTTCTGTAATTTGTATAATGCCAAGTCTATTAAAATAGTAATGAATAGCTTATGTTACTTTCACATAATTTAAGGCTGACAAAAATTAAATCGTAAATTATTGCTTAAAAATGAGAGAAAAATTCAAGACAATGTCTTGAGAGCAACAGACACTACTACTACTACTACTATAGACCACTACTGGTGCTTTTAATTTCTCTTATTCAGATCTGCAAAACTGGTTGCTTGCTGAGTTACTGTCAGGTAGAAGTCTGCCTTATGCACAAAGCTATCCAGAGTTTGGTCTTTTTCATGTGACTCACAAAACCAATGGAACTCTGATGTGGGTCAGCCAGAGAATGGACTTAAAGGATGTGGCATAAAAGCTTCATGGGGTGGCAGTAACACTCACGCTTTATGAAATGACAACTTGAAAGGTAGTTGTTTTCTTGCAGTTGGATTCAGCTGAAAAGGTTAGGGCTTAAAGCTTTGCCAGGAGTTTGGTTTTAACCAAGAGATCATTACTGTAATTAGGTGATAGTTTTGACCCATACTTTCTGTGAAATACCTTGAATTTTATAGATCTGTGCAGTCTGCAAAAGTGCACAATCAAACGTACTATGGATGTGTATCTCTGAAGCCTATATAGACAATGTAAGATTTGATATATAATACAAAGGAATGTGTCTTCTTGTTCCTCAACAGGCCAAAATCTCACTTCTCTATTTACTGTCTCTTAGTAGTTCTAGGCTCTCTCCCTGCCCCTTTCTAGTGTGGGAGCATTAAGTCCCTGCTGTATGGGTGTTCTTTCTTTATCTCCATGCAGTTTGACATTAATGTCAGCTATCATCACCCTCTGCAGGGCACTCTGAAGGCTTCTCCTACAGTATCTCATCTGTGTAGGGGTTTTCTGTCACAGTAAAACAGAACTGATCCTCTTCCTCCTCCTCTCTGCTTCCCTTCAGCAAAAACCAATGGTAAAGGCATCGCTTCTGTACAAGCAGGACAGGAACATGTCAAGTCTCTGCTGTCTCCCAAAGGGGCAAAACAGAAGGAAACTGCCCCTACCCCAAACAAACAAACCCCCCAAAAGAACCCACATTTTTTTCCCTCTGCTTTGTGATCTCTCCTTTCCCCGTGCAATGTAAACACAGCATGGCAGAAATTTTCCAGTTTCATGTAGGCAGAGGCTGTGCAGCCCAGCACTGGGGCCATCTTCCTTCTCCAGAGTGTGTATTTAATGCTGTGAAGAAGAACTCCATCAGCTGTGTGAGACCCACCTTTGTATCCCTGTGTCATGGCAGAAACCACTCCATTTGCTTTACATCTTTTTGTATTTCTGGGTTAACCCTAGTCTTTGCTAAAAGATGATTTTGTCAGGAGCAGAGCCTTATTGGGAAAGGCAAAGGCTGTTGTTGAAAGTTACTGACAAGCTTTTATTAATTTTCATGAATTGGCAAGTGATGGAAACTTTAGGTATATTGCTATCTGGTGGGCACCAGCTTCAGAGTGGAAGTGCACAGGCTTGAGCTGAGCTGCTTGTACCTTCATGATACCTGGATCAGGTATGTGATGAAGTCCAGCTTCATTATGAAAGGATGGTGTGAGCTTTCAACAAGCAATGGGCAGATATTCTTTATTCAAAAGAAACACACTTCAACCAAGGAGACATTAAACAAAAGCAGTCATTTGGGGGGGCAAGGGGAAGGTTGAAGCCTGCAAGCTGCTATCAGGTGACAGATATTTTTGTTAGAAATAATACCCCTCTCTGATTTCCTGGGAGGTTAAATATAAAGCATAAAACAAGGGACAGTGATGAAATCCAGGAGAATTACCTCTGTGTATTCTGTTGGAAGTGGGTAAACAAGTACCTATGTGCTGCCCAGGTACAGCAAGTACTGTTTAGACAGCTGCATTGCCCATTCAAAGGTGCTGTTTGACAGTGATAATAAGGATAGTTTCATATAAGATTCATATAAAATTGTACATCTCTATAGAGAGAGCTGTGTTAATAAACCCTGCACAGCAAAGAAGTTGGATTTTTCTGATGCATGCCAACCACTAATGTAAAACACGCTCCAGTGAGAATTCCTTGAAAAACTGCATTTACTGCTGCAATAATAGTAAAAGGTCACCTTGGATCACATTTGCAAAAGGTCAGACGCTGGTGGAGATAACAGTGTGTGCACACAGAGCAGAAGTTGGTAGGTCCATTGTCGTTCCATCTGCAGCCACAGCTGAAAACCAATCAGGGTTAGACATGGAAAAAAGGTTTCTTCCATTTTGAACGATTCTGTGGTGGGAAAGGGATTATTCATGTAAAAAGGAATGTCTCTGAGCCTACTTAAAATTGTCCAGAAAGGCAGAAGTATTTTTCAATGCACTATTGTGCTGAGCTCCTCTTGTATTTCTATGTTCTGGAAATGCATTGGGATGAATGTGTGTCTCCAAAATGGTTATGCTTGCACAGTATCCTAGAACAGCTTGTTTGATGTGGCATGGCACAAATGTGAAATGTATGTATGAATGCTTTCCAGCTTGACAACTACAGTATGAATGTCACAAGTGTAAGTTATGTCCAGTCTGGTGGGAAATTGATGTGAAATGGTTAGAGGTCAGTTGTTTGCTGCAGTGGATTCTGCATTCTCTTAAGTCAAAATGCCTCCTCACAAGCTGCTCTTCTCTACTCCAGCCCCACCAATTGCTGACAAACTTCAAGCACAAGGATAAAGAAGTTTGTACTGAATACTGTCTCTCCAGCTGTTCTCAGCCACATGTGCTGAAAATATTGCAAGTTTATTCTCAACATTGCATCTTTTTGCTCTTAAAAAGGTGTATTTCTGGAGAGGTCCCAATAATTGATATGGTGCCAAGAGGAATTAGCTCTTGTGTATACATAAGCTGTCTCTGCATCAGGCCCAGAAGAGGCAGTGAGGGGAGGGCTTGTGGGACAGAAGATCCCCCCCGAAGAAGCACCAAGTCACCATTTCACCACTTTTCAGTCCAGCCTCTTTAGTTCTTGTATAAATTATATGTGATCTACCCCAGGGAAGTTCAGGGGAAGTTAATTCTGTTGTGATGGGTTTGTTCTTTTGAGTTATTCTGTTGGTGGTATGTATCTGTGACAGGGGACAGTCCACAGGTGCCCACTGACATTTATAATGCTTGTCCCCATGCAGAGGGTAAATGAAGGTCTTTGCCTAATGAATTTATATTCCATCACAAGCAAAGTCCACCTTGCTTCTACTTATCTGTGATTGTTTTATCACGGAAAACAAAACATTAGGACACACATCACAGGCTCCTAAATGCTTTAGTGAAAGAAGGTGGCTGGAGTCTGCCCTTAAATCTGATCACATTCTCTGTTGGCCCCTAATTTGGTCACTGTGACCGTGATGGTGTAAGGTGTAATATGAAGCATCAACTGACAGGAGTTACTGCAGCTGCCTAAGACCTGACAGGGTTTGATTGCATGACAGGAGTATTTGGTACCATTTATTGAAAGTCTCTGCAGGATGCAGAGTGATCAGTGTTCTTGGAAATGAATGGTCTTTTCATGTTGCTGATTTCATTTCTGAGGATGGCCACAGCACTCCCAAAAACCAGGGATTAATAGTCCTGGCTGCATGCAAGGGAGTGCAGCCAGCACTTCACATGCCGACACTTGAATCAGACACAGAAAATAAAGTGTGGGACCTGGAAAGTGGTTTCCAAATATTTGACAGAGGACTACCGGTGCTATTCCTATTTCTAGGCTGCCAGCAATATCTAGTAAATTTTCCCAGAGAATCGTGGCTGTCCTTGACATGGCTTCGGCATTGCTCTTTTTAAACTCCCTTCTTCTGCTTAAGATTTACCTTTGCCTCTGGGGCAGCTTGATGTTGCTAAGCAAAAAAGAATAGTTGTGCCTCCGGTATGTTTGGGGCACTGGCGCTGCTAGGCAGACACTTCAAACAAGCCTCAGGGACTGAAATGCCGACCAGGGCTACCTCTGGCATCCAGTTAATTTTTTTTTTTTTTTTTTAAAAAAAAAAAAGCGCAGAGGCTCTGAGGAGGCACTGCCAAACGGTGAGCGCTGGGGTAAAAGGAGCAAGAGCTCTTTGTCTGAGCACCAAGCACAGGAGCGATGCTGGTGCCATCCTGCCCTGGTTGGTAAGGGGGCCATGGGGCCATGGGTGATTCTGAAGCCCGCAGTATCCCACAGCCCAGGCTCTGGGGATGGTGCCCACCGTGTCCCGCACAAACCGCTGGGCTGGGGTAGTGGCTCCAGGTCTGGCCGTGCCCTCCTGCTCAGTCCTGCTGCCACAGGGAGTTTGTGCCTCCTCCTCCACTGTTGGAAATGGAAGCGGGTATTGACAGAGATCTCCTTCACCATCTCAACTTTACAAGGTGTCTAGGTGGAATATTGATGGATTTGGGCCTAAGAGTGACTAATTAGCATGCAGGATCCCTCAAAAGGGTTAACATGGGATCTTTTTAATTGTCAAAAGAGTTTCAGGCTATTAGTGTTGGCATATTCTTCAATAATCTGTTTTATTTTTACCTGCTGGGAGCTTAATTAAAAAACAAAGAGGCTCAATTTAAAGCCCATTACTATGCTAATTTTGTAAGAACTGGGCGGTGATTAAGAAGGTTTAAAAAGAGGAGTTTAGTTTGCTCCAGGGAATGGGTTGGAGGCAGGTTTTATTTCGTTTCATTAGCTAGCTACAATTATTTATAAACTAAATGGAAATGATATTAAAGAGTAATGAAAAAAACAGCATCTATGTATTATTGAACAGCAGAACTCTTTTTAATTTAGCATCGAAGTGTGCAGAGCCTTTATTACTGCAACTTGCAGTTAACGCAGCTAAATGCAGTTGTTAAATATAAGAGGCTTTTAAAATATGCCCATAAATATAGAGCTGTCTTGTTTGCTTTTCCTATAGATCACTCGAGTAAGTTTATAAAGATATCAGCCTGACAGTAAAGATGAACTACTGTCTCTTTTTAAAAAGATTTTATGAGTTTTTATGCAGGAGAATTTCTTAACAGAATAAATAGTAAAGAATTATTTTTTTTATGCTATGTAGTAACGCATAATCTAAGAGTGCCACAAACTTGCCTGTCATGCAAGCCCAAAATAATTCGTGCAGTTCCAGCAGTGTGAGGTGTACCTAGGAGGAGCGGCTGCCTCCATGGATGTTCAGAAGCTGAATGCCAGGCAGACTCCAGCACAGCAAGGGCTGGAGATGTTTCTGTGTCCCTGCAGGAGTGGGACAGGCTGGCTGGTGGCCTGGGCAGCCTGGAGGATGGTGTTGTGAGTGCTGATATGGCCAGGGACACAGAGAGGCTGGCAAGATCCCAGGAGAGGGTTCCAAGCCCAGGCACCAATTTTGAACTGAATCCCCAAAACAAGGGTAACTGTGGTATCTGTGAGAATGTGGACAGGGAGATGTGCCCTGTATCTGCCAGAGGAACTGCTAAAACTGGTGTCTATCTTCCAGCCGTGGGAGGAGGAGGAGGTGCTAAGCCCACAGCTGGAGAGCCACATCTCTGGTGGCACCATGACCCTCTACAGAAGTAACACTTACCTATAAAACATGTTATGCCAGCTCGTGTGGCACAAATGGGGTCTGGTTAGCCCAGCCCACCCAGTAGCTGTGTTAATCTAGTGTTTGAACCCACACTGAATGTTCTCTCTGGTCTTTTAAAGCAACATAAACTCCATGACTCAGGGACAAGAACTGCTGCTCTGTGCTGAAACCCTTTATCCTACAGATTGTTTTGGGAAAGCTCTCTGGGGATGGAGAGTGGGAGAAAGTCTGGACTGAGAGCCAGATGTCAGTGGCCACCAGGCAGAGAGTTCTGTGAGGAGGAAAGGTGGCCAGAGGGCCAGCACCTGCTGCCAGCCACCCTTGTGGGCTGCCCAGAGCAGCTGGTGTTTAACCTCAGGGTCCATCTCAGTCTGGCTGCAGCACAAAGCTGCACGGGTGGCCAAGCTTCCCCAGGGTGTCCTTGCTCCCATGATGAAGGAACATCTGCATCCATGCCTCTGGTCTTTGCAGAGCCCGTTCTCTCCAGCATGCTGCAGAACAAGAGTTCTGCTTCCCTTCCATCCGCAGGAGACAGGCAGGGGAGCTGAGGGCTGGCATGGGGCTGCTGGCTCGGGGAGCTGGGCTGTGCTGGTGGGACAGGACAGTGTGTGGGTGGAGGTTCCACCACCCTGCAGGCTGTGGAGGTTCCTGAAGCTCCTAGAGGAGCTGCCAGCACTGGGAGGCTGGGGACATCCAGGCAGATGGTTTCAGAATTGGAGTAGGGATGGGATGGCAGAGAACTGTCGCTTTCTACTTAAATGTTACAAAAGGGTCCCTTGGGTGTGGGACTTTTCCATGAAGGGGGCCTCAGGTTTGCCTCGGTATTTATTTCTGCATACAGTGGAATTGAGCAGCATGAGGTGGTGTCTTCCATGTGAACAGAGACACATGAGCTTCCTTATGGGCATCTGTAAGAAGTGGGGGGTTTTTCTCCCTTGTGTTGAACCTAGCAGCTCAGAAATCAGGGGCCCATCAACAACTGATCCGTTTCACCTCACAAGCCTTGACCATTCTCACTTATATTTACATTTCTGAATCCAGGACTTGTGTATTTTATCCGTATTTAGAAACGGGTTTGTAGGTACTGCTGTCTAAATAAAAACTTAGAAGTGTAACGTTAACAAGCAGCGATGTGTAAGAAGCCCCTATAGTTTGTGCGTGTGTTTTCTCAAGACCTAATCTAACTCTGACAGGAGGTAAATACCCAGAGAAAGCAGCAGGACTTCGTAGTTTGTGTCTTCTGCAAAGAGCCTGCACTTGTCATGAGAGGCAGCATCCTGGAGCCATCCAGGTTGTGTCAATTCAAAGCTCACTGTGCTGCCACTGTCACACGGGGAGGAACCGCCTGGTGCTGCAGCTCCGCTGTCTGTCGGTGAGCTACGGGCTGAGAACAGCCACTCAGCTTCCTCTTGAGATAAAGGTCGTGAAGCAGACAGAATAGCTTAAAATCCTCTCTTGGTTCTAAAGGCAAACCGGGCTATCCAGGATCCCCGAGGTCTTAAATGTCCCGTGGCCTTCTTTTGACCCTGTATACACCTTACATTCTTCCTTTAATGATTGACACTCAGTGGGTATGTGCCTTCGGGCACACTGAGGTTGTAGCTGCTTCTTCATCAAAGCAACTGTTTACAGCTGGTTTGAGTTGGATGCCAATAAACAGTATTCTTTTTGTCTCAAAATAAAAAGCAGCTTAAGTCCCTAATGATAAGGATTTTGTGCTTTGTAGAGGAAAAATTCAGCTAGGTTGGGACAGCCAGCCTCACTCAGTTTAGCAAGTCAGAGTACTTTATACTTGCAGCTAAATCGCTTTTATCTCCTCAAGCAAGTGGGCTATAGATTCTTATCACTGTGGCAGAAGTGATGAGGGTAACGTCTTTAGTTGGAAATCATTGGCAACATGTGGAGAAAGCTTAAGATGTTGTCACACTTTAACTTGGTCCTAATCTGTTCAAAGGCAGTTCATACTTTCTGACTGCACCAGCAGGTAGTGAGAGAGAGTCAAAGACCATCAGGGTAATATAGCTCATGCTTTTCTTTGGAGAGTTTATGACTTTCATAAAGCGGGTACAAAGAAACTGCAGCGGTAACTGTTATTGTCTAAATGAAGAGCTTATGTTCACCCAACCATATTTCATTAACTTGTACACCCAAGCTTCTACATTTCCTGCCTGCTCGGTGCAGTGCTGGAAGCAAATCTTGAATATTTTAATGCCTATTGTCAGTGAAATGAGAACAAGAGAAATGCAGAGATGAGCTGTGCCCCTGGCATGGCTGTGGGACGCGTCCACCTCAGCTGGAGGGTCCTGTGCAGGGAAGTGTTTGGGGCAGCCCCTCAGGTGTTCACAACACGTCCAGCACCCACTGGTTGTGGGCTGCAACACATCCTGAGGTGAGATCCAAAAAAGGAATAATTTTCCATACAACAGCAAATCAAGACACTGTTAACAATTCTTTCATGCTGAATCTGAGGATACTGTGAGGGAATAAAAGCAAATAGATTTAGGAACAAACTCTCAATGGAACTAAGGGTTTTTAAATCATCTTACCTGTGAACAAGGATCCAATCCTGTTCCTGGTGGTGTCAGAGGAGTTCTTAATTTTATTCACTTGAGGCAAAAACTGACACAGCTTCTCCTTTGTTTATCTTTAGCAGATGATCTTACAAACTTCAGAATTTTTGAGCCAGATATTGAACAAAGCAGCTAGTCTTTGGAAACACTTATGGAACTCTCAGGAATACCATGGGATATTCCTGTGCTTTTATAGAACAATTTCAAATCATACAAATTTCTTCACTGAAAGAAAGGAATGCTGTACTAAGATGGTGTGGTGGGGATTTCATACATTCTCTATCAGGCAGCTCTATTTTTCCTCTCTGTGTGCATGTGTGTGTATAGCGTATATATATGCATGTAACCAGAAGTTTACTATTTTCCAGCTGTGGCCTACTTACAAGTTTTCATTTAATTAAAAAATTCTGAAAAAGTTAATAAAATGTTTAGACAAACCTTTCAGTCTTGTGAGCTTAAGGGAATAATCCTCTTTGCATGCCTAATAATGTTGTTGGTGTCTAATGGGATTTCATTTTCACACATGTGGAAGTGTCTTGTGTGATAAATGTTTAACTGCTGGAATAACGTAAAACCTGTGATGATGTTCCAGGCAAAAGGAAGGTCTGGGCATGCTACATGGCCTTGCTTATTGATGAAACTTTTTGTATGAGTTTAGAGAGCCAAAAGCATGAATGCAAACTTGCATGCTGATAGCTAAGTTTTTAGGACAATATCAACCATATTTAGCCCTACTGAAGCTAGATTTTGGTAGTTTCATGTTCATCTGAAAATGCAGTTTAAAGAACAAATATAGTAATTGCCCATACTAGAATAACTAGGCTAGTCTGTTCATTAACATAAAAAAGGTGAATCAGAACGTTTGGAGTATTCAAAAAAAGCCTGTATTAAGAGAGCTATTTTCTGTCCTAATATTAATAACAAATAATTGATGTTAATAAGAGTGACTCCACATTACAAGAAAAAATTATAATTTATAGATGTTGCAGGACACACCTTCTGTTGCCTGAGTTTTTGGGGTTTGGTTTGGTTTTTTGATGTTCCTTTTTCAGTGGTTGTTTTTACAGGGTTTCTCCCAAAGCTCTGTGCTTCTGATAAGACTTATGAGAAGAGGAAAGTTTGTGAAGGAAGGACAGTAAAGACAAACTATGTGAGATGACTGGGGAGGTGAGGGGAAATGCACCCATTAAAGGTCAGGCTAATAGAGCATGATTTAGAGCAGAATATAGCAGGGGCTTTTGTAAGACAAACAGCAACTTTTCATGCTCAGATGGGGATTCTTGGGTTAAATTGCTATCTTTGAGTTCTGAACTTGGAAAGGTATTAAAGTGGAATTAAATCTTTACACAATCCGGCTCTTGTGTCATTCAGGATTTTTTTGGGTTCTGTTTAATTGTACATCACAGCAGGGTTCTGAGTGACTGGTGTCTAAAGAAATGAGGGATAGGGTTAAGTCTGCAGCCCACTGCTCTCTGCTAATCCTTCTTGTTCCTTGAAGAAGGATTTACTTTTGCTGCCAGCTTGTGAAAGACTTTCCTCCTCCCGAAGAGATTGTTGTGGCTTTCCTGGGGAGGTGTGGTTGCTATAGCAGGGAGTCACGCCTGGGTATTCTCTCAGACCCTACTGAGAATGGGCAAAAAAAGAGCCGAAGAAGAGTAAAACTGGGGATTAAAAAATGGAACAATGGGAGACAGGAAGATAGGAGTGGGAACAAATGGGAATTACAGCACCAAAAATAATGCAAAGTGACAAAAAGAGGAAATAGAAAAATAATAGCTGACAGTCGGACTGAAAAGAGAAACACTACAAAAGAACAATTTATTTTCAACAGGCAAAGAAAATAAAACGGCATCTGGGAAATAAGACTCAGGCCTGTGTCGAGGGCTTTTTTTTGTCCTTACTGTATTGCAAACAAATATGCAGCAAGTGTACAAAAATTTCTCCGTATCTCCTCAGTTCCACCTTTACCATGATCCATTTATTCCAAACAAAATTTTCTTGGCTTTTATACCGTGTTTACTTATTTGTTGGTAAAATATATTACTAATTGAGTCTGTTCCTAGGTACTAAGTGTAGGGTAATTTTTGGCTTTTCATATGAAATAATGGCAGGTAGATCAATAACAAAAGAAATGCTCCAACTCTGCGCCAATTCTGTTCTTGAACGCCGTCCAAAGAAATCGCTGCTTCTAGGAAAATGCCAGAGGGTACTTGGTTTTGCTGATGCTTACTGGAGACAAATTCTTCAGCTCTTACCATGGCGATGCCCCAACATAAGTACCTGGTCCTGCCCCTGCTAGAGCTGGGACTGTGCCTCCCTCCTCACCCTCCCACCGCTTCCTCCTCACCTTCTGTCAGCCAGCACATTGCTTTATCATAAAGAGCTTACCCTCAGGATTTTTAGATACTGTATTTTGCTCCTAAGCCCCTTTGCTTTACTAGTGAAATGCAGCCTAATTTTGCAAAAATCTGAACATTTCATCTCAGTGAAAGCAGCAGA
This sequence comes from Heliangelus exortis, assembly GCF_036169615.1. Taxonomy (NCBI): domain Eukaryota; kingdom Metazoa; phylum Chordata; class Aves; order Apodiformes; family Trochilidae; genus Heliangelus; species Heliangelus exortis. The sequence goes on along the minus strand of NC_092443.1, from coordinate 6,233,949 downwards.
ATTTTTCATTCGGTTTGGAGTTTATCATCTTAGAAATAAAATTTTAAAAGAAGGCAGTCCCACATCTAACAGCAAATCTCTGAATGCCTTTCCTGCACCCTACTGCTTTATATATAGGAGAGGCAGAGAGATGTAACAGATGAAACATTTTGTTTATGAAGTGTCTATGTTTTGTTTTATTTCACATGTTTTTGCAATATAGATAACAGATTACACCACAGAGCTTTCATTGCCTTGTGCTATAAAGATACTATAAAGCCTTTCTGGGTATTAATAATAGATTGTGTTGATGAGTTTGGAGAAGCTGGCAATAGACCCCCCACTGTGAAGACATTAACACCACAGGACTAAGGTATCTTTCCCTTGCAAATCAGTTGCTAAATTGGCTGTGCTGATGGGTTTGGGCACAAGCTTTTGTACAGCATCAGTGCAGCAGGCACAGGAAGTTATTTTGTTTTATACTGGCAAATAACGTTTCTTCCTCTTAATGTTCTTAGTTGAGAGGAAAGTCCCTGTGTAAATTCTTTCCCTAAGTCATTCTTGCCAGCCGAGAAATAACTTAGAAATTACATTTGAATTGCTTTGACACACAATTATTTTCTTCTGTAAAAATGAAGGCCAGAGCAGTGAATCACCACCAGTACAATTTCCCTGCTTATAGGGCCTTTAGGGTGAATTTTCGTATAAAAATTATATTAGAAGAATTTCCCTGTGTTGTTGGCAGTGTAAATTCACAGGCAACTGTAAATTCAGAATGCCACTTAGTGAACAAGAAGAATAAGGCATCTCATCAGACTAGTGAATATTCAGCACACTGGAGACAGGCAGTGCTGGTGTGGAGCTGGGCTATGAAATCAGATCCCCTTTCCACGTGGGGCATGAGCCATTCCACCCACTGGGAACCAGTGAAGTTGTACAGGTAGGAAATAGAGGTGGATTTAATTGAATACATTAAATAGCAAAAAAAAAAAAAAAAAAAAAAAAAAAAATCCCGAGGAAGAAAAATGAAAAAAATGTTGGCTTGGGGTAATGACCTAGCTCAGCAGAGTTGCAGCAGAAGCACAAACTCCCCAGCACATACTTTGCTTTTATAGCACTTCAGTATAATTTGAAGCTATACAAAAAGCACCACAGCAAAAACCCACTTAGCTTGTTTTAAACTCATAGACCAAAATAACATTATTTCCCAAATTCTTGTGCTGCCTAAAAATATAATTCTAAAAAAAAAATAATCATTTTTTGTTAATCCATTAGGCTTCTTAATTGCAGCCCTGGCTTTATCAATTCAATTGGTGGTTCTGTTCTGCAGAACAGATTAGGAGAAAATTGCAGCCATAATCTGTACAGTGCAATTGCTGTGCTATAAAGAGGAATGGGAGTAGCTGAGAAGAGCAATTGGATTCCCAAAGGTGGAGCACAGTAGAGCAATATCAGTGACTTTGTAAATGAAAAATTGTTTTAATTCCCTTCTAACAGCAATAATTCGATTCTTCATAAATTTTTCCATCAAAGTGTTGTAAGGAAAAATGCTATAAAATGGAACTGCTTGGCAGTGATGGAAGACTGTTGAACAAAGTGGTCAATTAGAGGATGAAAATTAAGCAAAGAAAAGAATCCATGCTGTCACATTCTTCTTGAAATAAGACACTGTACTTTACATTTTATGTATTGCTTTATAGTTTAGGGAGATGTAACTTTGTAGGTCATTCTGGCCCCACCTGAGCAGGGCCAGGCAGGGTGGCAGCTTTGCATTCTGTGTCTATGCATTTCAGCCAATCTGTTCACTGGGTCTTTTACATTTGTCTCAGCATCATGGTTCTGACCCTGGAGCCCCCAGTGCATGGGGATTTGAAGTGGTCAGAGAGTGCTGTGCCCACCCACAGGAGGGGTGCAGGAGCTGGGGTTGGGTACCAGGTGGCTGGGTGGTCCTGTGCTTGGTGGCCTGAGGACCTCTCAAAGGTGACAAGCAGTCACCAGGTGAGAGGGTGGCAGTTCCAGTCTTTTCCTCTGCCAAACACCTGCCCCATCAGAGCAGGAGGCAGCTGAGTGAGCATGAAGGTCCCTCTGGATTGGCCCTCATCGGTGGAGCAGTGTTGGGGATCTCGTTGCATCCTTTGCTCTGTGCAAGAGGGGACATCTGGACTTTTTCTTTGATGAAAATATGTAAAGAATGAAAATTAATCCAGGGCAGGAGACGTTTGGTAGTTGTCATTTCTGTTGGGTCTATCTTGGCTGGGCAGAGCAGTGTATGTGAGTGTGTCCCTGACAACATCCATGGTCAAACTCCTGCCAGCTGCAGGACAAGATTTCACTTAGCATGGGGTAGCACGTGGGCTCTACCATTATTTTATCCAGTAGGTTGCCTTTGCATGGCAGTGGAACATGTATTTTCAGTTCTGGTGAAAATACAGGTAAAATGTTCATGGGAAGGCAAAGCATCTTATTACCAAGATGTCATGTTGTAATCTGTGAATCCCATTGAACACTGTGAAGCTGGGTGCTAATGGCAGGCTTTCACCAGTAGTTAATGTTCTTACTGCAGCACCTGTGGAGAGAGGGTTAATAAATATTTTCTTCAGTTCTCCCTGAAGAAGAAAATGGTTTCTTTGTTTCAGTTTCTCTCTAAATATTACTTTTTTTTTCTAGAAACTTTTAATTTTTGCACATTTTATTACTAGTCGGTGAAAGGGAATTAACTTTCTTTTACTGAAGTTTCAGATATGAAATTTGCTTTAATAAACTATTTAATTATTTTTTCTGCAGGGAAAATACATGGTGGATTGTTTCAGTTTTTAGGGTTTCTTTTTTTTTTTTTAAATCATAAAATTGTAATATTTCTGTTTTGCTTTAATCCATTTGAGATGTTTTGACTGTTCAGAATTCAGTGTAACCAAGCAACAGTTTTGGTTTTTTTTTTATAAGTACCCATGATCTCTAAGATGCTACAAAAACGTTCAAGTCCTATGCTAGGAAAAACCCCTGTGCACAGTGTTTTCCTCTTTTTATGTCATTTAAAAAAGACAGAAGTATCAAAATTTCTCCCACAGAACAAGGAACAGATGTAATTCATTAGTAATTTAATTTCTTTTCTTAATAAAACTCAGTTGTGTGAAAAGCATAATATATTTTATTTCATCTCTAACATATTTTGTAATATACCAGTGCCAAGCAAACTTCCAGTTGGCTACACAGGCACAGTGGGGCTGTCACACACAGGCTCTAATCAGGAAGAAAACTCTCAGAGCTAGAGATTATACCTACAATATTTACAGAAACTTGTGACCACATATTTTTGCATATCAAGTGTAGAAGAGCCAGTATCTGCTGTGGCTTTTTGCAACACGTAATGTCTGAACAACACAGAAAGGAAAATGATTTAACATCTCTGATTGGTACAGGACAGCATCTGTCCTCTTGCATACATCAAACATGGCTTAATAACTTCCTATTTACTGCTTCATGGCAGTGGTCCAGTAAATAAACAACCTGACTGAATTAGTCTATTTTTATACCTCTGTCCTGTATAACAAACCTCTTGAACCACACTTAATATGAACAGCACATTTTGTGCTGCACATGGAGATCTCTCAGCGTAGATTAAATTAGTTATAATAAAACAATTAAAATCTATTTGCCCACAGACAGAAGAAAATGAAGGATCTGGGTGAGCAATAGAAAGGTAAAGGGTGAGTTGTCAGGACATCAGAAGAGCAAACAGCAGAACCATGATTCTCAGGAGCATAGCAGAGTCAAACTTACTGTGAGATAACTACACGAGAGATAATAAATCAGGAGTCTGTATTAAACACCAGATGGTTGTGCCCATGCAGGAAGGCACAACAGATCATGTAACTGTGGTTGTTTCTAAGGATTACTGATTCAGCCCGACTTCACAGGGATATCCTAACAAATAAAATCTTTATAGCCTCTTCCACTGGTGAACATTTTCATCTACTGTTTAAAGACAGGGCCACATGTCTTAGTGCTTTCATTCCCCCTAATATGTATGCAAAATTAATTTGCTAGGTTCACCCAGCTTTAGCCAGTGAAGATTTTTGACTATCTAGTACTGTAAGGTGCCTCACAGCAGTTATTAAAATACTCAGATGGACAAGCAGGCCATTGTTCCAAGCTTTAGCTCAGCTGAATCCCCCAAGTGTTTCAGGCATAGAGGCAAACACACTTAAAAACTCCTAAACCTATTGAGTTGTCTTTCAGAATTGTCCAGGCAACAGAATTTATTTATAAAACTCTTGCAATCATTGATTCAAAACAAGGTTTTCTTGTTCTGCTTTTCTTCTTTGTCCTCTTTGAACAATTTTCTTTGGAATGTTTTCGTTGTGCTTAGGAGTCTGCGATTTCCTGGGGCTTCTAATAAAGTCTTTTGATTTCCACTCTCCACATACTTTAACAAGTCCAAGGATTTTGAGGTTTGACACTAACTTAAGAGATCTGGAGATAATCAGCCATGGGGGTAAAAAGTCAGAGTTATGCAAATTATTTGTGAAATGTATAAAAAGCTAAAGAAATATTTCTTTAAATGTGGTTGGTGTGGGACAGAGTCTTTGTCTCAGCACAGAGTATCTGCATGTTCCCCTTCAAATTTATGGCTCCGATTGAAACCTGCAAAGGGGTGATCTGTAAAGTATTCCTGCTATCCTACACTTCTCAACAGGTTTATTACCATGCGTTTATAAAATGAACTGTCTAATGAGCAGTGGTTTAGATCACAGATATCAAAGTCTGGTCATTTGTCAAGATTAGTTTCCTGTTGTGAGATTGCTGTGTGCAAAAAAAGTGCAAAACCCTGGGTTACTCTCTGGAAGCTGAAAAAGTACCTAAAATGCTTTATAAAATAGATTTAATGAAGATTTTATAATCTCAGAATGAAATCCAACACAGTGCAGCGTGTGTGAATGTGTGTTATAATGCAGAGAGCACCTAAGCATGGAATTTTCTTGTCTTGACAACAGACAAATTAAAGATACGAAATCCATGAAGTATTTCCAGGCCAACTTAGTATTAATTTGGATGAGTTAATGCTATACTGATGACAATGTAATTCGTTTTAACTAAAAGACTGCCTTTGGAAACATTGCTGTGAAAGCACCATCTATCTGGCAATAGTTAATTGCCCATAAATAACAAAATATTTTCTATTTATGTGTTAGAAATCTATTCTCTTGAAGAAAAAAAAAAGAAAAAAGAAAAAAAAACCAAAACGCCCAACCCGCAAACATTCGGTGTGACAGCGGTGCAGCTCGGTAAAGAGCCCTGCCCAGCACAAGGCTCTGGAGAAAGTTGGTGGATTTTGTGCCCCAGTTAGAAATGCCAAGGGGTGGCTGCATGTTCTCCCGGCTGCCTCGGGGTCTCTTGGGGACGGCCCGTTCCGCGGACCCCACCGGGGGCTGCCCCTCCCCGGACCGGGACGGGGTGGGGGTGCGGGTGCTGCCCGCAGGTTCGGCAGCCCGGCGGGACCCGCCGCGGGGTCTGCGGGTCCGGTACCTCCGCAGCGGGCCCCTTCCCGAGGGGCACAAGGCTCCGGGCCAGGGGGACTGCCGGGACCGGGTTGTCCCCGAGCCCTGGCGGGTCTGGGGTGGCGGAGCGAGGCTCCCGTCCGTCCCCGGGGATGTGGGGCGGGTGGCAGTGCCCGCATCACCAGCATCGCCGTCGTTTCTCGGAGTTTATTTTTCTGTATTTCTCATCCCAGTACCACCGATGAAAACACAAACCCGGCGGGAGAAGCTGCAGAAACCCTGACAGCATCCGCGCTCTGGTCTGGCCGCGGTACTGGTGCCACCCGACGGGTCTGTCCCGTCCCTTTCGGTAACCGCGTTTGGCTTAAGGTGACGCGGGGATCTGGTGCTCGTCCGGGGAGCCGGATGCCTTCGCACCAGATCTGCTGATTGTCGGAGCCGCTAAGTGAGCTCCATCCTACCAGCAATCCTCAGACAAAGGGAGAAACTCAACTAACTGACCCGAACAGGTTTAAGCGGTTATATAGATATAACTTAAAAGTGGTTAAAATCTGTTTGCTTTTTTTTTTTTTTTCTTTTTCTTGTTGTGTTTCAATCCTTTCATGTGTGTTCTTGTGTTTAGATAAAAATATTCCCTACTTACGAATTCGATAGCTAAAGCATTGTTACATTTTTGTGGTGCTTACTAGTCAGAACATAAAATCATATTTCTCTTTTTCTGTTGCTTGTATCCAAAAGAAGAAAAACCTTGCAGACAAGCCTATTAAACTGTTTGGAATAAGATGTCCTATTTATAGTGTCCATGAGTCCTGTGTGGCATCAGTTCCCCTTTAATATATTTAATTCAGGTCCCCTAAAAGAGCCACCCAGTCCATCTTGCATTGTGCTATGTGCAGCTGTGACCTTGTGGCTGTGCAAGGTACACCCCAATCCAGTGTAGATCTTGTTCTTGTATTGGATCAAAAGATAGGGGAAAGCCTCAAGATCTTGGCCTCTCAGCCTTTCTTTGGGTGCTGTATGCAAATGTATTTACATTTTCTTTTCCCTCCTGCCCATTCTGTGACTTCACCACTTGCTGAGGAGCTAGTGACTGCCATTTTGCTGTACTTCTCAGCTCAGACAAAATGGAGGGTTTGGAAGAATCAGTAGCTACCACAGCCTGTGCTTTCTAAAATCAAAGATTATTTGCCTTTATAAAAAAGGGGGTAATTTTCAGGATGCAAAAAAATCAGCGTATCTCATCCTAAAAGGCAGAATCTCTATTTTTCCTGTGAGCACATGAGCACAGTTGTGTTAATTTCATTGCAGATATGTAAATATTAATGCACCTTGCACTTTGATGTATTACCATAAAGACACTGAATTTCAAATCACCAAGCCCACTGTGTCATACAGGGACGTAACTTAGCTATTCATCTTTATTTGAAGCAGCCCTCTTTCTAAAAGCTCACTTAGGGAGATTCCCAGTTGCCATTAGAAAAGCAAAATAAAATTCATCTAAATCATTCTAACTTTATCTTAGAAAATTAATGATGGATGAAAGAGGGTGTTTATAAAAGTTTAATAAGAACTAGTCTGGAATATGGTGTCTATTCTGAAGCCTGTGATTATAGTGGTAATTTAGCAGATTGTATCATTGCCTATCTCTGCCAAAGGACGTTTCACACCATTTAAAATGCACAGTACTCCCTTCAGAGACAGGTTGTTCTGGAATAACTCAACATCCAAAGAAAAGACACATTATTTCACTCCTGTCTTTATCGATTGCATGCGTGTGTTGTCTTCTCTTCAGCAACAACACTAAGTTTTCATGCTTGTTTCTGGGTTCATTTATCAGCCTCCTCAAAGGCAGAAAATACCAAAAATGGCAAGTCATGAAATCTATTCAGAACAGGGTTTAGGTACTGAAATTAGAGAGCCCATATAAAAGAGAGTGTGAATAGGCTCTTCCTCTAAGTGAATTAAAATAAATTAGGTCTTGAACAAGTTATCCAGACTCTGAGAGCTCCCTTTTGCTTCTCTTTTTGAAGAACAAAACAGCAAGATAAGGATAAATCTTAGTGTTTTTTATCCAGCAAAGGTGATTTGGGAATCTCTAGAACAAAGGGATTGAGATTTGAATAACTTGCATACCTGTGATGTTTCCAAGACTAAGGATGCAAGTCTCCCTGTGTGCAAAAGCATGAGCCAAGCTGATCTGTAGTTAAATTAAAAAATCTGCCGTATTTAAATTCATGCAGGGTATAATCTGGCATTCCCTTTGACTTTACTGCCTCTCTCTCTTACAGGCTGTTTGCTGCAAAGTGCAGTGGCTGCATGGAAAAGATCGCCCCAACAGAATTCGTGATGAGAGCCCTGGAGTGTGTTTACCACTTAAGCTGCTTCTGCTGCTGTGTTTGCGAGCGACAGCTGAGGAAAGGGGATGAATTTGTTCTTAAAGAAGGGCAATTGCTCTGCAAAAGTGACTATGAAAAAGAGAAAGACTTGTTGAGCTCAGTCAGCCCAGACGACTCAGACTCAGGTGAGCTTTTCCCACACCTGCTCCAACTGGAAAAGCCACAAATGTTTTGAGAGCTTTCTTATAGAAAAAATATATCCATTTACACCTCCACCTGATCCATATGCACATGCCACCCATGCAAAATTAGTAGGCATAGCTAAAAAAAATCTCTACTTGCAGTCAGTTCTCCCTAACCTGACTCTTGTCCTTAACTGGCTTACTAAAGGACAAAAATTTTCTGTTTTCATCAAAGTGTTTTTCTATAAGATCACAAAATATGAATCCATCTGACTTCAGTTACCTGAGGCCCCACTCAAAAGGTGCTGTTTTCCGTAGGTGTTTTCCATCCACTTAAGGCATTTTTCAGGGGATCTTATGCTCACTCTCAGCTCTGAGCTATGAAATGGGCAAAACAGTAATATGATTTTATTCTCTCTCTCAATCACAAATGGTTAAGTTTAAGAAAAACGAGTACAACACAGCAGTACTGAGGAGAATCTGAAAGACACCAAGGAGTGGGTTTGTGCCCCCAGCCAGATGGGAAGCCAGGGTAGCTTCCTGCTCAACAAGGCTCCCTGTCACAACCCAGTCCCAGCCCAGGGGGTCTGGTGGTGGTTGCAGCTGACGCAGACTCTTGAGCAGTTCCAGGGGAGACGAGGTGCCTCCTTCCCTTGCTGTATGCACTTGAGGAGACTGCAGCCCTCCTGCTGCTGGTGTGACCTGGCTGATCTAGATCTGGAGGCTGTGAACACAACCTGCTGCCAGCCATCATAATTGCTTGCTTGTTTCCCAAGAAAACGTGTAAGAAAATCAACAATTACCATTCCATTAAGCGTACAAATGACATGAATGTTTGCCTCTGGTTTATGGGAAAATACATTATTCCAATTTAGCTAGCAGCAGTAATTATCCTTAATCTCTAATCTGAGACCTGTGTTCCCCCCCACTGCTGAAATTTATATTTTTGTGTCAGGAATGCTGCAAGACAAAGGTCACTGCTGACTCAGCAGGATGTGAGGGACCGGGGCCTTGCTTGGAGCCATGGGTTATTTATTGACATTCTGTATCTGCAGGACCTCGAGTGCTTTGCTCTGTCAATCTCAGTCACGTGATTTGGGCTCCCTGTGAATCCACCTGAGGTGTTTCCCACTTGCCCTTCTGCTCCTTCTTCTCATCACCAGGCTCAGTGTCCTGCCCGTCTATGACAAGCTGCATCTTGGGGCTGCTCCTGTGGCAGTGATGGGCACAGGGACCCTCCTCTGGTTTTGGGCACTGCTTCTTGCCAGCCTGTGGGATCTGCCAGGGCCTGGGTGGAGTGTCCAGGACCAGGGGTTGTGTGTGGTGGTCAGCAGGAAGCTGCCACAGCCTTGCAAAACAACCTGGCTTCCAATTTCATTTCCCCTTGGCACAAGCAGTAGTTTCTTACTCCTGGAGATCCTTTTTTTTCCCCTCATTAGTCTCTGTTAGCCAAACCCAAACCTGAAAAACAAGTTGACAAATTAAATGGGATGTTTTGTCTCCCACTGTCTAATACATTGGAAACACAGATCTCCCAGATGCCTGTGTGAGAGCAAATGATTTCACATAGCCCTGGCTGAGAATGTGTCCTTCTCCAATCAAATATTTATCCACTGGACACAAAAGTAACTCTCCAGTGAGCAATATTAATCTTCACAAACCTTTCCTTAGAAATGGCATGCTGGAAAGTTAATAATGTCATGGTTATTAAAATGACTGATCTTCTCTTTAATCATTAGGCAAAAGATGCTTATTAAAGTAAAAGGTGATTAGATTGCTAGGTGCATAATAATCAGACCCTAAAATTAATTAAAGCTTTATTTTTTTCATTCCCCAAATGTCATCTTTGAGTTTATAAAAATCACAGTGTGTTTCTTCATGTTGAAGTCCCCACAAAAAAATGTATTAATGTTTTCTGGAAGAAAAAATCAGTAATCTGATGAAATAAAATATTCTGAAATTTGTATTTACTTTTCGACCTTTGCCACTGCATTTAAGAGTTGCCAGTATGATATACTAACACAGGTACTATCACAAGCTTCTACAAATATTTAGAATTTAACTATTGAAAATACAAATAAGCTATTTTTGGTCTGCACAAGCACGTGTATTTGTATGTGTTTATTTACCAAGAAAGAAATCTGCGCAAGCACATGCAGACAGGTTGAAATACACAGAGAAAAAATACTGATATTTTCTGCTGGATGCAGAAATGAGATGGTGAAGTTTGTGTTTAATTTTCAAAATATTCAGAAAAATAACAGGAATATCCACTATATTTAGCTAAACACTCAGATATTGTTGTGTTATTTGCATTTGCACTGTTTGCTGCCATGGTGGTGCTTTGTGAGGAGATTCTAGGGGTGTGTCAGTGGGTGCAGTGGCAGCAGATAAGCACGAAGGAGACCAAATTTTGCAGGAAGGGCACAGACTCTGTGCCGAGTTCCTGGAAATACTGAAGCATTTTCTGAATTTCCATCCCCTGACCAGTCCCATGCCCTCAGTGCTGTTGGAGCATCTGATTTAGGCAGTGCAGTGCACACAAATCTAAGGTAGTCTCTTCCTGCTCACAGTTGCTTTAGGTACTCAAATGAACATGGGGTAGTAGTTGAACCTGTTGGCTCATTTGGCAGCTGAAGGGAAGTTCTCAAACACCCGATTATCCTGTTGGAACACAGGCAATTTTATATTGTTTTTATTTCTCACCAGTCAAAAGTGATGATGAAGACGGAGATGTTAAGCCCACCAAAGGTCAAGTAACCCAAGGAAAAGGAAGTGATGATGGGAAGGACCCAAGAAGACCCAAACGACCAAGGACAATACTTACTACACAGCAGAGACGAGCATTCAAAGCATCCTTTGAAGTGTCTTCCAAGCCCTGTAGGAAGGTAAGTGCTTTATCAGGGATCTGAAGTCAGCTCTGAGACTAGGCCACAGGGGTGACAGGGTCAGGCCACAGCTCCAGATATTCTCCTACCCCTTCCCAGGGTAGCAGCAGGTGCTCTGGAGGGAATGCAGAAACCAGGCCACCCCAACACCATCTCAGCCTGGAGCATTAAACAGCTCAAGACCAGCTCACTGGGATTTCTGGATATTCATCCACAGTGTGCAGAGCAGCTCTGTGACTGAGTCCTGCTGAATATCAGTATTTAGTTCTTATAATCCATGAAGTAGCTTTTGACTAGCAGAACCCAGAGAAACATGTGGGATTTACCCTTCTCCTTCCCACCCTGGAGGGAGTCAATACCCAGTGAGACGAGTGCTCAGCTTTGGTCCCACTGCTTGTCCTTCAGAGAAGGAACTTGTTTAGGAAACTTAACCATACTGTTGTCTGGTATAGCAGCCAGGGAAAGGCAAAATGTATTGTTTCACTGATAAAGCCAGTCAAGCTCTGTGAAAAGCAATCCAGGAAACTGTTTACTCCTAAACTGAAGTGGGAAAAAAAAATGTATTTGCATCCTGAAAGTTGTCATTTTTGCAAAACATAACATTCTTCTGCTGGCATTCAAAGGCACGTTTGTGACAGTGCAGTGTGTGTTTTTGCTGTTTGTAAGTGTGAAGTTGTACCTCAACAATGAGAAATGTTAGCTAGTCAAATTTGTATTGTTTTGCACAGAACTGTCTAATGGGCAAAATAAAATGAGTTGGAGTGATTTCACACATCTCACTCTATTTGTTCACTATTTGTAAAACTCTTAGTGACATGAAAGACAGAACTTGAACAAACTATGCAAAAATATGAAGAATTTTAAGATTTTATCTGTACATGCAGTTTCATTGTAAGTATAGGAATATTCCTCCTCATGTAACTGATTTGTTTTATTTTAAAATGTTTTAAATTGCATTATTAAACATTTTCTCCTCTAGGTCAGAGAAACACTAGCAGCTGAAACAGGACTCAGTGTGCGGGTTGTCCAGGTCTGGTTTCAAAACCAAAGAGCAAAGGTAGGTTGTTTGTCTAGTTCTCAAAAGTAAAACACAGACTGTCATCCAACAGTTTGCCCCTCCTAGATGTACCATGTACCACAGAGATCCCAGTAACTGCTCATTTGTTGTGTCCACTGATGTCTACATCCATAGAAGAAATGCAGCTTTCAAACACAGACATTAAATTAATGTGCTTAAAGCAGCGTGAAGTTTGGAGTAAATTTTGGATGCAAATATGAACTGGAAACTTAAGTGTTTCAGCTTAGAAAAGAAACTGAACCCTCCATGTGCATTAATATAAATGTTCTGTATTAATTGATTCAGTGTTTGCAGAGAGTTTTGTAAGGAAACAAAACTTGTTGCATTCAGAGCTGTGAGATTGTTCTGTTCTTTTATTCAGATGAAAAAACTTGCACGAAGGCATCAGCAGCAGCAGGAGCAGCAGAACTCACAACGACTGGGACAAGGTAGGGGATTTGTGGTGAAGGCTGCATAGGGGGGAGAGAATCAGGGTGGTTTCTTGAAGAGCCATTATCTCATAATGTCTGAGTACAGCTGTACAAGTCATGCACAAGTCTATAGGTAAAGTTTGCTATTAGTGCAGACACAGAGGGGCTGTGTGTGGGCCCCATCTTATCCCAGACTTCTCCTCTCACCTGAAGAGGCTTACACAGAAGCTGTTACCTCCTTTCTAGAACGGTGCTGTACAGAGGCACCTTCACTGGAAGAAGTGTCCAGGAGGGTCAGTTCTCTGGTTTGTTTTCCCCTGAAGAAAGGGGCCATGCTCAGCTGGGCATCCACAGGCTGCCTGCAGGTGACAGCATCGCTTCCTCAGCCAGGGCTCAGGAACCCTCCCAGTGCAGGAGCTGCACCAGGGCTTGCCCTGCTGCTCCATGGGTGTTTTGGAGGTTCTCCAGCTCCCAAGGCCTTGAAGCCTCAAATCTTTCTCTTTTTGCAGAGCCAGAAAAACTGGTACCAACAGAAGTTAGAAAGTAAAAGGGCCATGTCACGTACAGCTGAGTACCCAGGAGCTCCATAGTTAGAAATCAGAAGTTTTTGAACATACTGCTGAGAGCTGTACTCTCAGACAAAGTCTGGAAGGCTCCTCTGAATGTCAGGACACACGTAGCTGCTTTCATTCTGCACCTGGGTCCAGCATTGCCTGAGATGCTGCTGCCTCTCTGTCCCTAAGCAGTGACTGTGCCCTCCTGTTTGCTTTGCAGAAGTAATGTCCAACCGAATGGAAGGGATGATGACATCTTACACACCACTTGCACCACCACAGCAGCAGATTGTAGCAATGGATCAAAACAGTTATGGCACAGACCCATTTCAGCAGGGTCTTACCCCTCCACAAATGCCAGGAGACCACATGAACCCTTATGGTAAGGCATGCATCATTCTGCCGCATCAGAAATAGCAGGGTTCGTATGCTCATTCACACACCACAGGGTCAGTAAAGTTACTTGCTTTTATAGTCTATTTTTCTGGGATTTGTACCAGGGAATTTGTACCAGTCGATCTTATGTGTATCTTTTCATGTACACATAAAGGAGTAGAAGACAGCTCATCCCAGGCTCTGGACACCCTTCAGAACTATTTCATAGGATATTTCTGATAAATGATAAAAAAAGCAGCATCACCTCTCCAGCTCCACGTTTTTAAACCTATATCCAAGACATTTATTAATAAACATTTCCAAATTCTAGTTCCCTCAGAAGTTTTTCCTTTCTCTTAGAAGATTTGGGAAAAAAAGTACCTTGCAGAGTGGTCTAATAAAGAGAAGTAATTATTCCTTACAAAATGAACGAGCATCCCTCTAAGATCCCTTAGAACAGATGTATGGATTTGTTAAAGAACAGTTCTTGAGCTACCATGAGATGTGTCACCACAGGACATTTTATTCTCTGTCCAAAATCAAGATAATGGTTTGCTTTCACAATATCCTAACCACACACCAAGTGGATAGGTATACCAAACACATCACAAGCATTAAATGCCATAAATAATTTATTCTGGACAATTGCGGTGTGGCATTTAAATAAAATTTAAGAGGATTTCTCAGACTGTGATTATTGGCCTTGCTGTGGCCCACAAGGACTCATTTCTTCTGACCAGGGGCACGTCATGGTAGAGGTCATAGTGCAGCAGATGGCATGCACAGGCCAGCAAGAAGTTCTGCTCTGGGTCTCATTGCTTTCCCAGTGAGAGAAGTCCACAGTTTACATGAGGCAATTTGGTAAATCCTGGAAGGAGCTAAGGACATCTGAAGTACAAATGAGCATTAGATAGCTTGTGATTTTGTTGATAGCAATTTACTTGGCTTTTTAAGCAAAACTTAAGAGGCAGGTTCTGTACTCCAAAACCTGTGCAGGAGAGAGCACAAAGTCATTTCCCGTGGGTGGATAAGGAAAAGGAGCCAGACTAACACTTTTTTAGTGCTGACAGCACTTGAGCTAAAGCTCTTTTTGGTACCTTGAGAGCTGAGGGAAGCTCAACTCTTACTTGCTAAGGGAAAGAAAAGGTGCAGTTCCAAGCCAGCTCCAGAGGAGTGGGATTTTCTGAAATGGAAGAATGTTTACAGCTGTAGCTCAATTGAAGCCAGGGAAGATGGGCCTCCTCCTGGGTCCTCTCACATTTGTAGATCTTTTACTGTGTGTGTAAATGCAGACCCTAACTGGTTATGGCTCTTGAACCACTTTTCCCTGTCACCAGCACTCAGTGGCTGGTCCCACTTTCCTCAGTGGCCCCAGTGCCTCCATGGATGCTGGGTCCCAGTTCATGGGGAGCCAGGGTCCTGCTCCTCCCCAGCACTCTTTGCTCCCGTTGTCAGCTAAGACTGTCTTGTGATGCTGACTAAAATATAAATTAAATCCTGGCAGATCTGAGTGGAACTGCTGCCAGTTGAATGCTGTGAATTAGTTGCTGGCCTTCTTCTTTGAAGGTCAGACCCTTAGAGCAAAATTATGCTAACATGTAAAGCCAGAAACAGGAGTATTCCCTTCTGCTGCAGTGTGCAAGATACGAGCATCCATGTGTACTGTGTCCTCCTCTGGCTGCAGAGAATCCGGCTTAACACATACATTTCATTTGCAGGAAACGACTCCATTTTTCATGATATCGACAGTGATACCTCTTTAACTAGCTTGAGCGACTGTTTTCTTGCCTCTTCTGAAGTTAACTCCATGCAGGCTAGAGTAGGAAACCCCATTGACAGGCTGTACTCTATGCAGAGCTCCTATTTCGCCTCATGAAAATAAAAGAAAACAAACAGCCGGCATATATTTAGCCAGTGACTTTTTCCAGTGCAGACTCTACAGCCATATGTTGCCCAGCTCTTCCTTCACAGTGACTCCTGCTGCCTCTGGACTGCAAAGAGCAATTTAGGAAGACTGTATCTGTGTGCATATATGTGTATGTATGTATATATGTATTAATACTTACATACATACATATACATTATATAAACAAAACGCACCCATCAGTCCCATACCCTTGATTCCCAGCTTGCACCAGACCACGAGACAAGCACAGAAGGAACCAGAAGACCCTGCTCTTCAGCAGCCTTTGGTTTGAGCTCATCATTGTAAAGGAAATGGATTTTGTGGAAAGCTAGATCTTTTCCTCCTTTCTCTCTTCCTTTCTTTTGGATGTTTAATTTTTTTTTTTAAGGCCACTGACATCAGTCAGCCATATGACAAATAAATCAAAGAAACTGGAGATTCCTCCCTTTTCTTACTGCATGATTCATACTATGTTGTGGATAAATTGCCATTTGAACTGTGAGAAGTTAAATGTAAATGTGACGTTCGACATTTGTTTCCTTTCTACACTTTTTCTACATAACCTAGATCTGCTCATTAGTTTATAGCCCTTATGCATAAGATACTGAGAAAACTGGTTAACAGTAATATTTGTGGAGAAAGCCAGTGATTTCTTAAGAAAGGTTTATGACCCTGGAGAGGAGATGCATGTTAGGGACAGAGGCATTTAGGTTAGTATTGATCTTTAATTAAAACTAAAGGTACTTACAAGATGCAGCTTTATTTAATTTTTTTGAGTGTGAGAATAAAACATTTACATTTATTTGTAAGTATTGTAATGCCAAATTTCAAGTCTAGACCATGATGGGCAAACGTGTTGTTCATTCTGTTCTGTTTATTTATTTTTTGCATGAGGCATAAATGTGCTATGTTCCATTGTTCATCTGGAATAATTAAGCACTCTTTAGTTAATTATCTCGCCTCAGCAGGAATCTATGATATACAGTTATAGCCTTAGCCACCTGAAGTCCTGAAATGTGCACCAAACGGAAAAAAAAAGGTATGAAAGAGATGACAATGGGAGGTTTAGGTATCCTGAGCTGGAGTCTAGCCCAAGTCCTGCAGGTTTCACACTGACAGGACTCCTGGATTTACAACAAATGCTCCAATGAACCTATTAGTGCAAATGTAAGAAGAACCTGTGCACAAATTGATGGGAATGTCCCCACTGAAGTCTGAATGGCTCAGATGCTGAAGTTAGAGCTTATGTCATATAGGCTTTTGTAGGGCATAAAATATCAGAAATAATAATAGTATAGTTATAAATATTGCCTGGTGATAATTATAATGTGGAGAGGCAGACAAGTACGGTCATGGCTCTTAGAGGAGAAAACTTCATGAGGAAAATTTGCCAGGGTAATATCAGTAATTATAGGGTGTGTTCAAAATAGAGCTCATGGGGAAAGATTGGCAGGATAGGCACTTTCTTAAATAAATACCTTTAATATATTGACCATAATAGCTGAAAACAAGTCCAAAGTGTTGGTTAATCTGACTCCTCCAGGCTGAGGACTGGTTCCAGGCCAGCACTGCTGTCTCCATGGGGCTCAGCACCTTCTGCAGGAGCCTTAGAGTCCTGGCCCCACAGCCTGAGCATCCCACAGAGCAGAGGGGGGGGTGTCCTGCTGGGGGGCCCCATGGGCAGCTGCCCCCTTTGCTGATGGAGAAAGATCTACCCTGTGTCCCCAAGGGGTGGATGGCAAGGACCCCATGATAGGTCCAGGAGAAAAAAATAAAACCACATTCCTTCCCAGTGTGGAAATGTGGAACAAGTATGTTAGAGGTTTCTTAAGGAACTCTTATTCTCTCACTTTCTGACAGGGATGTGGATTTTTCAATTGAAGGTTGTGAACCCCTGCATATGTTTTGAAATTAGAAGAATTTTATTTTATTACCCATCCCCTTCAATTCATTTTTTTTCTTTCTGTATCAAATAACAATTTCCTTTCTCTCTGCATGATAGCAAACATCTATAAAGAACTCAGGTGATCCCCACTGCTTGCAGGGCAGAAGGCAAGCAGATTTCATATGGCACATTGTAAACATTTGTCACCACTGATATCAATGGATTGGTCAACTTTTCCTCCCCACCCTTGTGCTGTGCTACTTTAGAGTCATAGAAAAGCATCCTCAGCATCTCAAACATACCAGGTTTATAGCCTCTATGTGTAGGGACAACCTTGTTTCATCCCTCATTACAGGAAGGATCCAAATGGCATTTGTAGTGTTTACAGGGACTTATATGAGAACTATAATGTGACCTACTGTTCAGAGAACTGCCTTGTCCCCACTCTACCTCTGTTTCTGGGCTGGACGTTGGAAAAAAAAAGAAAAAATCCATTTCCAAGGAAAGATTCAGATATCCCATTTTATAGCTGAAGTAACCATAATCTTTTGCTGATTTTTTTGTTTTGTGTTTATGACTGACTGCTGTCATCTGTATTTTTTTTTCCTTGCTTGTACGTACTATTTGCTCTTCCCTTGGTGTGTTGGATGATGATGCTTTAGCTGTTTGTTCCCCCATACTCTACCATCTCGGGTGCCATGTACACAACCCAGTCAAGTCCTCTGGCATGTGTAATGTTTCCCATGCCACTGTGGGTTGCTGCTGTTCAAGGGAAGGAATGTATAGCCAATGATTTTCAGCAGACCCGTTATAGCTGGCAAAGGCCAAAGTTCATTAAAGGAAAATAAATGTCACTTTTTTTTTTTTTTCTTTTTTTTTTTTTTTTTCTTTTTCTTTTTTTCTTTCTTTTTTTTTTTCTTTTTTTTTTTTTTTTTTTTTTTTGGAATGAATTATCCTACTGGAGTGTGATCATTGTGGTTTTAACCTGGGACCTGCAGTAAAAGATTACATAGTGACCTCTGACTTTTTTGATTTCTACTTCACTCTTCTATCGTCAGGGGAAATGTCACTGATAAGCTGAAAGTAAAATGTTTAATGGGCCATATCACAGTAATATCTTACACTGAGTCAAATTGATAAACTCTTGCCAAAAATTCTTAGCATCTGGCACTTCCACAGAAACCACAAACAATGATTACACATATGGGAGCTTAAAGGCCAGAGGTCATGACAGCAGTTTATTACATGCACCTTACAGTGATCATTTTCCCTAGGAAATTAACCCCTCTCTGCTATAAATGCATCAAGTGGGCTCTGCATGGTGTTTCAATCACATTGTTGTGGCTAAACAAGGACTACGTGTTAAGCTAGAGTGGTGACAAGATGCAATTAAGTAAAAGATGATTGATGAGGTTTCAGTGTCTTCTCAATAATGTTTAAAAAAGATTATTGTAAGGTCAGGATGAATATGCCAGGTACTTGCTGCCTCAGGGGCCTGTTGTGCAGGTCCCAACTCTGTCATGATGGCATAGGGAGGGTTCTTGGATGGTGGCTGCACCCTGTGGGCCTGGCGGGGCAGCAGCACAGTCCCCTGGCAGGGCTGGATGCCAAGGGGACAGTGGCACCACGGATGGATGGTGACAGCCTCTGGGTCTCACACCACTAGGGATTAAACCCTGGATTGTGATCATTTAGGGGTCTGGTGGTCCATGTGGTTCAACCTGGCAGATAATTCTGTTGGTGTAAGGAAAGTGTGGTGGTCACAGTCACTCAGACTGACGTGCTGTCCTCGGCAGTTTGATCTCTTTTTCTCTTCTTTTTTATCTCTGTCATCAAAGCACCCAGATTGCTTGGCTCAGTTGCTGCTAACCATGCCTGAGATGTGACTCAAGTGAGTCTCTTGATGGCTGCTGAGTGGATTTTTTTCAGATGGACCCCACACAAGTCAGATGAGTGTTACCAGTCCTCTAAGGGGTCACTGCCACTCCGTCAGCAGCAACTCAGCCACCTTGCTGCACCAGCATTGCATGGGAAGGTCCTTCATGCCGGCAACCCTTCCAGGGATGATGTGAACCCACTTACCTCTTCCTACTGTGCTCAGGACTCCCTTCCAGTTTCCTTAAGGATCAGAACTATACCCCAAGCCAGTGCCCCAGAAAGCCCCACTCCATGATGCTGCCAGGGATCCTGCAAGCTGGGGTTTGCCAGAGCACATCTTTGAGCCATGTTGTAATCTGGTGGTCCCCAAAAGTCACTAGAAATTCACAGCAGAATCCAGGAGGAAGGGGTGGGTTCTTGCGAGCCTGGAACTTGGTCACAACTATCAAAGGACAGCAAGGCTGCCAAAGCACATCAAAGGCATGGGAGCCAGACCCACAGTGCCCAAAGTCTTGAGTGCTCAGGGTAGTGCTTCACAGAGCCCCATGCCCAGACACAGCTCCAGCCTCTCCTCACTGGGGCACCAGCCATTCCCACTCCCTGGGGGCTGGGGCACCCACAGGCTGCCCAGCAGGTACCTGAAGCCTTTGGGGTTTGGTGGGATTTAATCATGGTCTTGTTTATTTGAGGCTGAGCTGAACAAATAGACCAATTTACCCTCCTCACAGTTGCAGCCCGGGCTCCCTTGGCTCCACACCCGATTCTGCTCAGCAGTGACTGTGAAGGGGCTGCCACATACTTTGCATTGGGAACTCTTGTTTTTAAGTGAACACCCTATTTTTTAGCTGTGTATGGCTGTATTACTTGTATATTTATATATTCTGTATTTATGTTATCGAAATGTAGTATTTTGTAGCTGTCTGTTGCAATTTGTTTAACTTGTAAAAAAAAATATGACTATGCTCTCTCATACTTAACCAGCTGCCTCTCACCGTAGATTCTCTGCTCCTTTCCCTCTCTGTTGGTAACAAACCACCGTAATGTATGTAGATCGGATATTTTTTTTTTTAATTTAATTACTTGTCATTGTTAAATTATTTATTAGTGTTTTTAAATTTCATTTCACTGCATTTATTTTTTTCTTGCCACCATCGCCTGGCAGCTGAGATACATGACTTTCTCATACAGATGCTCCTTCCCATGTGCACGCACACACACATGCTCTCTAAACAAAAACAGGAAAAAAAAAAGAGAGATTACACTTGGTATATTTGTAAATAAAAGCAACCTGTAAACAAAGCAGGATTTTCTTTCAGCGTGCAGTTCTTTCTTAGCTTTTGCAGACTGAAATCATGTTCTCTGTGCACTGAGGAGGGCACCACTGCTCTTCCAGGCAGGGCAGCAAGGCGACGCCACAGCCAAGCACTGCAATGGTATTTTTGGTGGCACCCTGCTCTGCAGGTGCTCTTCTTCCAAGGGTAGACATAGCAAGGGTGCTGGCAGGGTATCCAGGACCAAGCTGGTGTCACAAGGCCATGTCCCTGCAGTCCCCAGCACCCTGGGCTGCCCCACACAGTCAGTGGGTCCACACGAGACAGGTGGGTAGCAGGAGCAGAGCCAGCAGTCCCTGAGCATCCTCTCCCCTGCCCAGAGGGAGGCACGGTACCTGTTTGCAGAGCTCAGAACTGTCTCCCTGTTACCTGCTGCTCTACAGGCTCCCACTGAGGCTGCTCAGATGATTTCCAGTGGCTGAATGGCAGCTGCTGGGAGTGGGAAGCGGGTCCTGGGGCCAGGATGGCAAGAGGCTGTGGTGGGAACTGGCATGGGCAGGAATGTGGGTGTGGGCAGCTGCCAGACCCACTGACAGCCCCAAGAGTTGGCACTGTCCAAGCTAAAGTAACTCCAGAGAGGTCCAAAGGATGTTTTCCTGGGCCCAAATGCATGCAAAGGGAACCACAACCTAAAAGAGACAAATGTGTGCAAGCATTACCAATGGGTTATAAAGAAGTCATCTAGTAATGGCAAATCTGAGACCAATATAAAGTGGTAGATACATGCTGGTGTCTCTGGGGCCATGTAAACATGAACTTCAGCCAAGGTTTGATCTGGTCACATCTGGTTACTCATTGCCATTCCCCAGGTCCAGAGACAGAGGATTTCTTTTCTTTGCCTCAGGCATAAAGCCACAGTTTCTATTTTTTATTAAAAATCAGAGTGTACAGTTTTACAGCTAACCTGATATGACCAAAAGGGGCAGCTTCATTTCCACTCCTCCCTTCCCCTCCCCCCCACTGCCAGTCTCACCACTTCAGCTCACCCTTTCCAGCCCTTGTGCAGCAGGATGAGCTCATCTGGATGGAAAAAAACCCCAGTCTATTAAGGACCAAAATTAGAGGATTTTCACCTAGAACAGCTGCTTAATCTGACTTGTGCCCTAAGCATGGGGCTGCAAGAGTCAGAGAGAAAGGGAATGCACCAGAAATGAGGGCTGGGTGGAAGGAACCCAAGTGCCCTTTCCCACAGCACAGCTCTGGTGGGGGGATGTGGTGTACCCCAAGCACAGAATGTCACAGAACCCCCTGGGCTCTTCCAGTTTGCATGCCTACATCATGCTGGGAACAATGCGTGAAGAAGCAGGTGCTTAAAGATATCATAAAAATACATTAGTGTTTTAAATAACTTTTTTAAGTGTTTAAAACTTTTTTCCAATATTTAGTTCCGAATGATATGCACATAACTGCTAAGTACAATCCCTCTGTTAAAGTTCCCTCCAAGGTAAGGGAGAATACAGAGCCCTGAGTTAGACCTGGCAGTCTGATCAATAAACCATCTTTGTTCCAAATTGGCACCTTCTTTCACACCTTCTTTCTTTCTTGCTCTCCAGCTCCAAATTGCATCATCTTGTCCCCCTCATGCTTCTTATTGGTGGAATGTCACTAAGGAAAAATGAATTGCCATTAGCAATTGGTTTCACCTAAGTCAGAGTTAGCTACTCAAATATTCATGCTCTGCATGCATCTATTATTTATGAAGGAAGAATTACTGACTTGCCCATAGCCATTCCTGAATTTCCCAAAAAGATAGGTGAAAAAGATCAGGGGAAAAAAAAAAAAAAAAGAAAAAAAAAGAAAAAAAAAAAGATTAATACATTTGGGGCTTGGTGTTCTGCATTGTTTGTGCTGTTTCTCTTTGGTGTCAGTGAGACAGAATGAAGACTGATTTATATGCCACAGCTGTAGCAAACAAAAGAAGAAGCAACCAGGGAAATGGCTAGAGGTAAAAATGCCGGTGCAAAGGGCTAAAGGCCTGCACCTGGGTACTGCTTCCCATGCAGGCTATCCCCGCTCAGAGCACCTTGTAAAATCAGATTATCTGCTGGACACAGGAGTTCAAACAGCCCTTCAAAAGATTTGTCTTAATAATTGCTGCCTTATCTTAACTTCTGTTTTTTTATCAGCCGAACTACTGCTGGAAGGCAGATCCTGAGGATAAGGTGCTGTCACTCTTAATTATTATTACCTCTTATAATGAAAACACATTTGTTCATCCTTCTGTGCACTTGGAAATGTGTAACTAATGAATGTCTAGTGTTTTATCAATATTTTTAATAACATAAAGAAACATTATGAGCATGGCCACACTGTATAAAATGATTTTACATTAAATGATATTTAATAAGTGTGTACTTGTTTCTAATTCTTTTTTTGTGTGTGCGTGTGTGTGTTCAAATATAAGCCAATTACTAAGAATGAAACATATTTTTATATTCTCAGAAAACCATTCTTTCCTGAAAAAACAAACCTTGCAGTTAAGATGCTGTGGGGCTATTTTCTGTTATAGAAGGAACATGGTAATTAACACTAGAATCAGCAGGTAGTTCTGAAATGAGAGCAATGTTAAAGAATGCTATTTATTTGTTTACTTACAATGGGAAAACAAAACAATTCTCTTTGAAAGCCCACTAATGAATCTGGCTTGTAGTATTTATCAAAGCAACTACCAGCATTTGCATTCTCAAACTTTTTTCTCATACTTTGAGAACTAAATATGAATTACTCAGATAAAATGAAAGCACACCTCTGATTGCACCTGTGGAAGATTCAGCTTCAGAAATTATCTCCAGGTCTCTACCTCCACAGCTCCTCCCCTGAGTCTGACAGTTCCCACCAGAGGTTGCTGGGCTGAACAAACTGCTGCTTCTGCAGGTCACAGGCTCTGTGAGCATCACACAGTGACCATGACATGACCAGAGCAGAGGAAAGATAGAATATGGAGTGAAGAATCAAAGAATTATGGAAAACACAATATGAATTAGAGCAATGTACATTTTACTGTTTCTTGGGATACTGCTCTTCTCTACCCTCTGGATTTACATTAAAGGATAATCTTTTGACCTTTGGTTAATAGGAGGCCATTGTGCTCTCTACTCTTTAGCCAAAAAGAGGAAATTGAGTGATATTTTTGTATGCCTTTGGGATGGTGTGTCCACAAGGAGCTATGCTGGGGACCAACATGATACCTGCTTGCTCAGAAACCTTCCAGCCCACATTTCGGGCTTGCCACTTGCCACTGATTAGCTGGTGGTCAATGTGAGATCCCTTCCTAGCCACAGATAATGGGGGTTTGGCTAGACCCTGACATAGTCAGATGATGTCCAAAGGAAAAAGCATTTTTGAAGACAGGCAGATAAAAGTAATCCTTTTAAGACAAGCATTTAACAGCCAACACTAAGAGTGACAGGCTGGAGCTGAAAGCAGAGCCTGGCTCCAATGTTCAAACTACTCACCTTGTCTGCCAGCAACACACAGACTTTCCTCATTCTCTTGTGCTCATGTGTCCTTACCCTTAAAAAAACCCCAAACCAAACAAAAACAAAACAAAAAACCAAAATCATCTTTCTGTATACTCTGATATTGTATTTCTCCAAAGTAAAGTAAAATACTTTAAAGTCCTTTACTCCTTGGAAGCAAGTCTGTGGGTGTTGGGTACCACAGCCAGCCAGCTCCCCACCACACCTCTCCTGTTACCAACCCGCAGCAATCGGGCTTGCTTAATTTGGTCCTTTGTTCAACTGGTAACAAGTGAACTGGTGTCTGTCCCAACACAATGAGCTCCTCCTGATCCGATTACCAAGGATCTGTCCCAGCTGGGGCGTTCCCTCACACCTGTGTTGTCAGATTAACGCTGATAAGGAGCTGCTGATAAGAAGTGCAGAGGTGCTCCCTCTGACCAGCCTGCATTCCCTTGATCTTTCTTTACACCTTAATGCTATGAGGGAATGTTTTGCTTTCGGGATGAGAGGGGTAGCCAGCTAATTATACTCCCAATGGTAACAGTCTTTCATTCAGGATAAAGCCATGGAAACCTGCTGCTTACCAAAGCAGGCCTAATACACTGTATCACAGAATGGGTAGGAAGGGACCTTGAAAACCACCCGGTTCCAGACCCCCTGTGTAGGCAGGGACACCTCCCACCCACCCAGGTTGCTCCAAACCTCATCCAACCTGGCCTTGGACTCTGCGAGGGATGGGGCAGCCACAGCTTCCCTGGGCAACCCTCATCACCCTCACAGGAAAGAATTCCTTCCTAAAATCTAACCTAAATCTTCCCTTTTCTAGTTTACAGCTATTGGCCCTTATCCCATCACAACACACCCTTGTGAAATATCCCTCTCCAGCTTTCCTGTAGGCACTTCGGGTGCTGGAAGCTGCTCTAAGCTCTCCCTGGAGCCCTCCCTATTCTCCAGCAAGCACAGCCTGTGTCTGCATCCAGTCTGCTCCAGAATTTTTCAAGTGTTGAGTTGTTACAATTACTTGTCCCATTCTCAAAAATACTCCTTTTTCTCACTGATACATTGTCAGTTTGCAAAATGTTTAGAAAATGAAAATGCTAAGCAAGTGTGAGTTGTGATGAACTGGGGCAGGAGAGGGGCAGCAGTGACCTCCTGCACAATGCTGGGGAGGTCCTCCTGGGAGGTGAGAGGGACAGCGTCCAACTGATGCAGCTTCCAACAGTGCAGATTGGCACAGAGAGGGCCAACTGCTTCAAGTTCCTGGTAGCCCAGTAGCTGAACAGCATTTGTTGCAGAAACTGCCTGATTTTTCACCTTCTTTATCTCTGAGACTTCCACAAGGCCTTTCAAGCATGGAAGGCTCCTGTAGGACAACTAGAACATGCATGAAAAAGAACAGGCTTTGAAATGTAATCTTCTCTAGCTTAAAAAAGAGGTAGTGCTGTTGACAGGAGGTCTCTGAAGACTTTCAATATACTTTTTATTCCATGGCTGTGGCACCACATAGGAAATTAATTCAGCAACAATATTTTCATTAGATTACAACCCAAGTTCTCAATCTTAGGCACATTTGTATGCTTGTAATACATTCTAATTACTTGTAAAGAATAAGTCTGTGTGCTGGTTGGTTTATTGAATATATTAAATTAATGAATAAATAAATTCTCCTCCATGCTGAGAATGGCATTCGACATCAAAGCCTACTGCAGAAGGAACCAGAAATGCACTTATTTTATAGGATTTGTATTGTATCTGTCTCACAAAAGTGCTGATTGAAAAAAAGCACTTTTCCCCCTAAATAACAGTAATCAACTGTGTGAAGAATCTTTTTCTTTCTTCCTTTTTTTTTTTTTCCCCCCCAGTAATTGCTCATTATTAATTCAGTCATGAGAAGAACTTCTGTCTCAGCTGAGTACCTCACATGGTTTCTCTAGGATGGACCTCTCAGGACATTCACCTACTCTTCTACTTTCCTGTACTTCTAAATTATGCATGGTAGGAAGGAAATAGCATACACATTAATTAAAATGGTGATACTGGTGGAAATAAGTGTCATATTTTAGTATTGCCTAGTATCTGCTCATATTACAGGGTTTGCTGTTTATCCTGTCATATTTCAGTAAAACAAATAGTAATTTTAGCCAGGACCACAGTCATCAGATGTGAGGATTTTTCTCAAAAGTTGGGAAATTCACTATTTTTAAGAGAGCTATTGAATTTCGATGATAGAAGTGGCAAGTTTCTCTGTTTCCTCAATGCAGAGCTCTAAGAAGGTCATCTCACTCCCTTCTTCATTGGCTTGTTCAGTAATGTGTTGCTTGCTGAGTTTTCCTTTCACAGAATGATTTTCTTCTCTGGCCCGTAAGACAAAAAAGTGCAGGTCCTAACATGCAAGGCAGCCAACCTGGCATTCTGGCAGCAGTGCCAGCACAATTCCCTGGAGCAGCAGTTCTGAGAGCTCTTTGGTTTACAGGGAAAAGCTCCTCCTTTCTCAGAACCATTGCCTCCCCTCCAAATGCCAAAGCTCCTGATAAATTGCTTTCCAAACTCCAAAATGCTGCTGGTTCCCAATCCCTTCCAGGCAGTGGGATCCCATGACATCAAGAATGACGTGTTCAAAAGTGCTTACTGAGAACATGGAAAAGAGTACCAGGGACTTTTCACAGGAAAGACCATTCCTGTAATATAAAGAAGACTTCAGAGGCAAAAGAAAAGAGATGGCTGGTGCAGGAGAGCTTCTGGGTCAGGCTTGATGGCATGACCAGGGCAAGGAAAGAATGAAAATGTCTCTTCCAGCCTATTGAATTAAGAATGAATGGAACAAGACAATGTTGGGTTTTTGTGGTGTTTAGGCTGCAATGCTTTGTTGCAGAACTGTTCACCCATGTAAAAATGCATAACCCTGTCAAGCTGCCAAGTGAAACTTTGGGTGATCGGCTGCGTCAGTGCTGGTAGCACAGGATGAAGCTGCCTTTGGCTACTTTCAATTACACACCCAATTCCTTTAAGACTTCTGAATATTTGGGAAAGCAGAATATGCAGAACTTGTTTGTTTACATCAGATTGTGCTGTGTTTTCAGGTTTCTCAACTGCTCTTGGAGCATGTGAGCACAGCCCTGGCCCTTCCCCTTCCACATACCTGGCAACTTTGTCAAGACAGCAAATGAGTCCTCTCCAGGAGAAAGGAGCTGTGGCAGGCTGGTGGTGTGCAGGGCTTCATCATTTCAACAAAGTGGGAACTGGAGCAGAGACAGGCATTAAGCAGTGAATGCCTCACAAAGCAAAGTGTCAGGTCCTGGTGCTGCAGCGGTGATTCAGGCAGCCCCAGGGGCTATGGCTGATGTGTCACTGAAAGTGTCCTAACCAAGGGCAGATCTCAGCCTTTCATCTCTCAGGCACTGCTGGAAGCATGGCCAGGCACTGCTGGGTTTGGGTGCTGGGTAGAGCAGGTGAGAGGTGAACTCAGTCTCTGGGCCACTCCAGGGCTCCCAAGGCTCTTGGTTGTCCACTGGGCAGCAGTTCTACAGCAGGGCTTGTCAGAAGCCTCCCTACCCTGAACACATCGCTAGGAAGTCTTGACAGAGAGCTCTAATCATCTCACCTGCTTCAGAACTGAACTATTTTTTCATAGATCTGGATGCTTTCAGGATGGCCTGCCTGTGCAAGTAGCTTTTTTCCATGAGTGACTGTGAGTGAGGTCTTTTGGATGAGGAACTCACTGAAGCTGACAGCTTAGTTCCTTTGAATTTCTGTACAGCTTTCTGTTCTGCACCAGGGTGGTGCTGAGCCTGCCCTAATTAGCCCAAATTACCGTACCTACAAAAAGCACAAATTCATTCTTATGGTACCTTGCTTATCTCTACATAGAGCTACTGCAAAGACATGCCCCTGAGGGCATCACAATAAAATGCTGGACCTTAATTCACATGTTCAAACTATTATTCAAACCTATTACTGTGTTCAGTAATTTTCAGCTTCCATGAAAGAATGCTGTACCTTTATCTTCTCTAATCTGCTCAGAACATGCAGCAGCTTTCAGATGTTTGAAGGGACACACTGAAGAGTGAGGCCACCAAAGCTCCCACTCCAGACAGCCAGGACTTCACCATTCAGAACCCTGAGACAAACTCACCCAGATCCACCAGCCCTTGTTTTCACAGATACTGCTTTTCCCTACTTACCCACTCCAAAAGGAACCATTCCACTGGGGTAAGAAGGACTGTGCTGCTCCTGCTAGCACTACTGAAAAAGCAGTCCTTCAATTAGTGATCAGATAGATGTTTCAGAAAGCTGGAGCTGCTGTCTCCAAGTCTGGAATATGTGTTTCTGTACCAAAAGAAAAAATTACATGATGAGTAGAAAAACAAACCTCCACAGACTATGATAAAAAACAACAGGCTTGATCAAAACAATGGAACAATATTTTATCAATCAACGTTATTTTGCTTTGCCAAGCAAAGCAAAAGCACTGAAGGAAAAATGACTTTTTATTTTAGAGAAAAATCTGACAGACTGGAATGAAAAGGTGACTTTCCAAAGGTTGGGAAAAAAGTCTTACACAGCTGATTTTGAAACAAATGCATATGTGAGTGATTAAAGCTCTTACTAATAAAAATCCAGTGGTAACATAAATATTTTAATATAATTGAAGATTAAATAGGAAGTTTACCTGATGTGACCTTTCTATATAATCATTATTTTACTATTCCAGAAATGAAATTAAGAATATCTGGATAAGACCAATTTTGCCCCCAGACTGCTCTCGCAAAACTATGGAATGTTCCTGCTATCTGTCTTGATTTTTCTGCCCTTCTTCTGCCTCACAGACATAAGAACAGCAGTCTCCTTGCTTCACTCTGACAACCTGAGGATTTCTGATTCTTTATTTCCTCCAAAATAGAAGATACCCATCTCTTATTTGGCCATATCAAAGTCTGACCTAGATCCTCATCTGGGGCAGAAGGGAGGCTGGAACCAGTACCTGGCTTCCCAGGAATATTATCTGGAGGCAGCGTTTCCTCATCTTGGCTGCCCAGGTGCCAGCCGGACGCCTCGGGGATGGTCTCCAGCACGATGATATTTGACAGAGACATCCACGTGCAGAGCCACCCACCCTGTGCCCTGCCCAGGATCCTGCTCCCTGGGATGGAATCCAGCTCAGGACCAGGACAGGAGCTGAGGGGAGCCCCAAGCACCATAAAATGGGTCCTAAAACCATGAGCTACAAACACCCATCTCATGCAGTGTACAGCGATCTGAGAGTAACATGCAAGCAATCAAAGCCCCACTGTACATTATGTATAGGAAGAAACAGAGAAAAATACCTTCAGTACATTTTCCTTAAGACTCCGTAAAGAGTTAAGTCCTGCAGTAGCTTTCAGAGGCTGCATGAAGGGCTCCTGTTGGAGAAAGCATTTACAGGCACAATGATTCAGGGAACAGCATTTATTTTCAGAAATGCTGCCAAAGAGCATAGATTGTTATTCCAATCAGATAGAAAGGGCAGGGAAATGTTTAATGAATTAAAAATATTCTTTTGTTGAGGAGAAGGTAATATGTAAGGACTGTATGGGTGGCTGGGAGGGGAAGTGGAAACACCAATTTAAAAAGAAAATAGCATGTTTTGTTTTTCTGAGCCTGGTATGGCTGTGACATGAACAGTGTCTTCTGCATGTGAAAATCAAAAGGTGTTTGTGGCTTTTCTTTTTCAATTTTGCAGGAGAATCAAGCAACCTTCCCCTCTTCATATAATTTACCTTTTCAGAGGTGTTACGGGTGCTAAGAGCTTGAAAAATGAACCATGCAGGAAAGCAGGAGGTTAAGTGATGAGCATCATCACTGAGGTTGCAGAGTTCACTGCCACATCCCATCTGACAGAAGCAGGATGAGAAGAACCTGGCTGTGAATGATGCACTTAAAATTCACTGTGACCTTAGGATACACACTGCACTAACAAAAAGATGGGTGAGATAAAATAGATACACATTGTTCATGTGTTCATACCCTGTGAAGCTGTTTTCCAGGTAAGGTGTTCTTGAGAAACATGCCCTGGTGCTCTTCCTGTAGGACAGCACAAAGCCAGCGTGGCCATCACTGTGCAATTTAGAGAAAACACCTGTGGCAGAGGAGATGCTGGCACTTCAGGGAAGAGCAGCACTTACAGCAGAATCTTCTGTGTCCCTCTGGAGAAAAACTACTTATGTGTTTTCCAGATGCCCAAGTTACAGGCTGGATGGCAAGAAGCTGCTGCTCACAGCCTGGCATTGACGTGGCAGATAACAACACAGCCACTGCTCTTGGCAGCATTTCAGAGCAAGATTTTAACAAGGATTAGCTGTCCTTGAACAATTTATCCAATATATGAGGTACAAATATTCTTTTCTTCCCAATGAGATGTGCAGGTCTTGCTTGCACAAACACTGTGGGAAGCAAAAGGAAAATTTTGCCCTCAAGTTATGCAAAATGCCATCCATGACGCTGTGGCTGATCCTCTGCGTGCTGCTAGAGGGCAGGACTTCACTCCACCACTTCAGTCCTGCAAAGTAAAAATCATGGGCACATTCCTGTTCCTGAATGGCCTGGCTTTTCTATGAGTTCATTCTGCAGATAATTAGCTTGGAAGAATTCAGGGCAAGTCCTCTCCTTCCTGATGCAGGAATAAGAAAAAACATTTATGGCAGCAAGCTGGCTACATCCCAAGCAAGCTTGAGCCCTCCAGTCAAGACCCACTTCCCAAAGTAACAACAGGAGAAGCAGCAGTGGGTGAATTTGTAGGTAAAGTTTTGTTCAACATGGAAAACAAAATTTGGAGAGCCAAGCTGGTGCTAGACACCACTGCTGGACTGATCTGTCTCTCTTTCACACAGTGATTTCTGGTAATTTCTACCAAAGATCTTGTTCTTCTCTCAGGAACCAGCAGCCATACTTGAACAGGTCCCAGGCTCACAGTCAATGTTGGTGATGCTCTATCAGGAAACCACCTGATGTTTCTTGCTTCTTTGCTAAAAAGACTCATGCTGTCATCTGTGGTGGTAAGTAAAGGAGACAGCAACTCTCAGCCCAGCAGTCTGGTCTAGAAAGGGGATCCACCAGTGTCGTAATGTCTGTCATTTCAACTTCCAGTTATGGTAGTGCTTGGGTTTTTTGTCATTAACATCTCAATTTTGCATTAGACCTTTGTCCCTGGCTTGTGCTCCTAAGCATCAACATCACATATGCACTCCTTTCTACCTGAGATTTTCATGAAGAGCTGCCATAAATAAGCTGATATGAATCTTTAAATTTTTCTTGTAATTTGATTTCATGTTGATGTGGGTATCAAAGCTCTAACACATCAAAGCAAATACAGGCAAGCCTGGCTCTTGTTCAAACATCAGAAAACAGCATGTCTCTGGGAAAACTCTTCTTGGGGGCATCAGTCTCATGCCTCAAAATGGCTGTTCTGACTTGCTGTATGATCTGGCCATTAAGTTCTCAACATTCTTAGCAACATCTGAGGAAGTTGGTTGTATTATTATGGCAATGCTGTTGGTAAGAAAGCAGCCTTGGGCTTCTTTGCCCTGCTGGGTGGAGTACCTCTGACAAAGGGTGGCTTCCAAAATCCCACCCTGATCAGACCATACTTGACCTATGTTCTTCACACAACTCATCAACTGTTGCATTAGTTTTTGATCTCAGGTCAGAAATGCAAGTGCATGTACCAGGTAAGTCTGACTGCTGCTGTTCCAGGACTTGTATTCACTCATCTCAGTCAATATGCATCTTGCCTTAGAAGCTGCTGCCTGTCATATCTCTAGAAATGCAATTCTGATAAAAAAAGTTGTTCAGCCGTATCAAGCACATCACACTCACTTCAAACATCTTGTGTCACTCAAAGCCATGAATAAAACTTCCAGGTTTCCATGTACTCAAGTATTTGTATTTTCTGCTCTGCTGCAGTGTTTGTGGTCTTTTTTTTTTTTAAATGTAACAAAGTCTCGAAAGTTTAGATTAATTCCCTCTAAACTGGGATAGAGACTAACCCTAACACACACTACCTGCCCATCCTCTTATTAGCAAAAGAAGATCATTTTAGTATTCAAAAAGGTTATTTTGGGGCTTTTTTGGGGGGGGGGCTTGGGGGCTTTTTTGTTTGTTTGGTTGGTTTGTTTTTTTGTTTGGTTGGGTTTTTTCAATCTTTGGGTCATTAAAATATGACGCAGCTGAGGCCAAAGTATAAAGAAATCTGAGAAGAGACTGGGTATTTGTGTGTCAGGAATACTCTCAGCTGCAACTAGTGCAGTGAGCTGCAACTAGTTCAGTTTTTTTTGAAAACAAGTTTGCAAATCTCCACTCCTCCACTATCAGGAGTGGAGATTTGCTTTTCTTCTCTAAGTCTTAATGCTTTTCTTCTCTGAGTGTTTATGGATTACAGAATGTGTAGCAGTGAATAAACTGCTGTCCCTGCTGATGGCCTCAGTTTTGTTCTTGGATGGTGCCTGTGGAGTGCCTGCAGCCATGCCCATGGGCTGACTCACCAGCCTGTGCCATGCTCCCAAATCCCATGCATCCTGCAGTCCAGGAGAAGACTGGGCATGTCCCACAGGAACAGGTTGTTCCAGGGAACAGGCTGAGGTGTCACCTCACTTTAGCCTGTTGCCCTCTCCAGGGATACACCCACCCCTACAGGATATCTCTGCTGCCAGCCAGGAGCTCAGAGTCCTGCGTGTTGGTTGGTGTCAGGAACACTTGTTTATGGTGTGTACTGTAACAGCTTGTAGGAGTCTCTTGGCACTCTGAGGATGCAACAGAAAGAATCAGATGACACCACGGTCTAATCTCTCATGATTGCTCCTGGATGAACAATTTGCATGAAAAACCAAGTGCCACAGGAAGTACCTGATTTTTCAAGAAGCATCCACCTAGCATCTAAACTGCCACGTGGATGTGTTCCCCATCACTTCCATCCAATATGTCACTTTTAAAATTCTGTCTCTGGTTTATTATCAGCTGTTTCCCCCCTGTGGACATGTGGCCAGCAGTGCCCATGGCAGTGTGTGGACCTCAGTGCCCCTCATGTTGCTGGGTATCAAATGGAAGGTTGGATTGTGCCCTGATCCACACAGCAGTGGCTCTGCTGCCAGCAGCACCTGGAGGCCAAGCAAGGTGGCTTCTCCAGAGCCTTACAAAGCTGAAGGGAAATGGTAGAGACAGTAGATCATCCCTAAGTGAGAGCAACAGTCCCCATCCAGCAACGTGTTTCTCATGGAGAACAACAGGGCCAACCTCGTGAATGTGCTTTTTCACATGAAAATAGTAACCAAGCAATTCAGTGGTTCAACAGAGTTTAAACTTTAAAAATGTTGACTTCAATATAAAAAGGTGCAGTAGCATGCACATAGTATGTAGTTGATATACTTATTTGAATTATTAATTTGCAAAAATTGCTCATTAAGATTCTATTTTGAGGGGTTTAATAACCTCCTATTAAAGTGCAATTTATTTTTTAATAACTTTCTATGAAGAATTGCATATAATCCACTAGTAATAAAGTGTTAGCAGATGATGCCATAGACAGCAGTTGTAATTTTCTCCCTTTCAAAAATGTCTTTTGAATAAAGTCTTAAGTTGTAATAAAAAGCTATAAAGCACTATGTTATAATCAATCAGAGTGAATTTTTAATGCCCATATGGAAATCTAATAAAAAATGCTACCATTGTATGCATTACATCCTGCTGTTGCCTGTGATCTCACTTAGAAGCTAAACAGAATAAAGAACCTAAAAATCACTTACCATGTGGCTGGAAAACAAACAGGGGACAGCATATAGGTAAGGAGCTGAGCCACAGGGGCACCCTGAATCTGAAAAAAATATAATGTTCCACTGAAAAAACGAACTTTTAAATGTAGCACTTAATAGAACTCGCCATGAAACTCAACACAAACTTCTCCCATACAGAAAATTTTCTTTCTTCTATTACTTCCATGGACTAACTCTTTCTTCTCTGAATTCTGGTGAAACTTTCAATGGTTTTCAGTCAGCTTTCGGTAGCAGTTATCTGTGAAATCAGTGCAAGGCTAGGAAGAACTAACATTATTCAGACAGTGAGCTCACACTAAGAGGCTGGTTCTTAAAATAACAGCATGTTCAGTGTTTCTCTGAAAAATGAGATTACAGTCACAAGCCCCATCTCCAACCCTCCCCTCCTCTCTTGCCACTCTCAGAATCCTCAGGGCAGACCCATAAAAGAAAGTTGCAATAGAAAAAAAATTGCCTGTGGCCTGACATGTTCCTTCAGTCCTCAACCTCAGCACCCACGTGCAGTGTGAGCTGGCCAGGCAAGGGCAGGGGATTGTCCTCTGGCTCTGATCACCCTGTGCACATCAGGGACACTGCTGACTTCTTCAGTCTGTCCAGTCAGCCCCCTTATGGGTATTTCATACTGTGGTTGTTATAGCAATGCTGTCTGTCTATAAGATTTTTTTATGTAATCACCAACCAAAAGCTGAAACAACTATTATGGGAAGGATTAGTTGAATTTCAGGGAACTGAATTCAAAACACAATTATATATTTATATTCGGTAGTATTTTGGCACCTAGATGCAAGATGCCCTCTGGAAATCCTAGACCAGACTGGTGGGTGATCCACCATTTCAGCACTGTGCTCAGTAATTTTATCCTCAAACAATTTTAGTTAGGGACACTCCCAACATCTATCTCACAAATTACCTATGGAGTCACATCCCCTGCAGCACTGGTAGGATATTGTATCATGCATCTTTTTTAGCTTATGACTGGAAAAGATAAGATCTGAAAAAAATTTGGTGGTGAGGTAGGTGATGAAATTCTGCTGCTGTGTTTGAATACATCAGGCAAGAATTGTTTTGAGTCCTGAATATGTATTTGATTACCACAGGCAATCAATTCTAGGTAAGCATCTTTTGCACAGGGAGTACAATCACTGATATGCAGATAGAACACAGTAACTATCAATAATCCAATGACACCTGAAAAATCAGGAAATACATTATTCCAGAGTAGTAAATGGACTAAGAGCCATTCATATCTTTAACATTAGATACCAGAAACATGATGTTGCCTTTGTTGTATCAAGTTTTATTTGTGTGTAAGTAAATATAACTTAAATTATCTCTATAAAGATGCTTATCAGCCTCTGCTACTCTTTGCACTGAAGCCATGAAAACTGTTATTCAGCAGAAGGGAAAAGTGTGAAGCAGACCACTGTAGTTTTGGTCTTTCTCCAGCTCCTTGGCTATCATCTGGAAAAGAGCCTCTCTTTCTTTCACCCAAAGCACTGGGCATTGTCCCTTAGGTGTTCAGTCCAGGTATGAACGTGGACAGCTTCCCCGATTGGTGTGCAGAATAAGTGAAATTAGCCACCTATATATGATAAACTGTAGGACAGGCAGAGAGGTGCTGAGATGCCCTTGGTGGGAGAATGCTTTATGAAAAAATGAGGATACTGAGCAGTGATTTCCTATAAAGCCCAGCAGGTCAAACTGTGGGGAAGCAGGCAACAAGGCTAGGTCCTAACAAGACAGGCACAGCTTGCACAGCTCACTCTCTTGCCTGCAGAGGCACAAGTGGGTAGAAAACAGACGTGCTAGGATCTGCCTGCTGGCTCCCAAGCTGGGAGAAAGGTAACCACAAAAATACAGAAGCAGAGTGGAAAAAATGATCCTGTACTTTTAATGCACCTACATCAGTTGCGCTGGGGAAGCAAAGTTCCAACACCAGAAAACGGCGAGCGTGGTTTTCTGATCACCTTTCTCTGATGGCTTGGCTGATGTGTGCAGATGAGTCAGAGCTGCCCGCTCCCTCTGTGAGAGAGTTGTGGAGAGTTACCTGCCAGGGGCCAAGAGGAACTGGCAGATAATCTTGACATCTCACACCGGGGCAACCAGTTATCTGACCACTGACCAGGGCTTTGCTTTGTGGAAAGGATCCTGCCTGAGGAACTCTTGTGGTGGGGCAGCACATCTGGTACAACAGCTCTGCTCCTGTACACTGCCCCCACTCCCCAGAAAGCACGTGGATTCAGGTCTCATCTCTGAAATGCTTGTTTTTCCTCCCTTTTATGTCACCCTGCAACTTTATTTCTAAGCAGGGGCATTATCCCTTCTTCCGTTTTACCTTTCAATAAAGCAAACCAAACAAAGAGGTATCAAGGCCCCGAACATCAATGGGGAGAATACACGCATATTCTTGTGCTGTCCAAACTATAGACCCAACATCCTGAGGTGCCACAAACACAGCTTCCCCATTGTCCAGGCTACCCCAGCTGAGCCGACAGGAATGGCCCAGGGGCGGGGGAGAGGAGGATCAGCTGTGGGCCTGATCCCAGCTGCATCCAACCAGCTTTGTTACAGGCAACAAAGAGCAGAAGAAAAGACTTTTGTCCTTTATTGCAAGAGCGACCAACCTCCGCCTCATTGGCAGGGGTGACGATTAACCGGAGAGGATTCATTTATTGTTTGGCACTCGAGATCTCCCAGCAGTAGTCCACTCCAGCGTGCTAAAATAATGGGCGGCGTCTTGTTTTTGTAAATGACTCAGTCTGGCTTTGTTTCTTTCTGTGCCAGACTGCACAGCCTGGAAGAGCTGGTTGGCAGTGGTGGAGAGATCTCACTGAGAGATGGTTATGGAAAAAAGATACAGAAAACGTGTGAAAAAAATTGCCGTGACAGGCTGAGGAGTGAAGTGAGGTCTCCTTCCAGTGAACCTGGAATAAGCAAACAGTGCTGGGTTGACAAGTGTTTCAGGAGGACTCCAGCACCCTATTGATAAAACCCCTTCTGGGAGGACAGGCAGCATAGGCTACTTATGCTAGGACCTATAGCACGGAGTGAGTTTTATGGAAGAACTCTTGACCCCTTCAAAAGGGCATAACATGAGAGCAAAAACAACACCACTGCAGCAGTCTGAGCACTTTCCTGTAAGAGCAAGAACTTCCCACCGGCTCAGCTGGGGAAGAATGAATCCCATTCAGGGACGGAGGCTCGTACCATGGAGGCCTGCCACCAGACACCCCTTCCTGATGCTAATCCTATTCTTCTGCTGCGGATCAAGTAATTTTTGTGTGAGTATTTTTCCTTGGCTAAAGAAAAAAGATATTTAACCACAACAAACTTGCTGCCAGCGTATGTCAATCTTAGCTTCTTGAGTCTATATTATAAGCACCAGCTACCAATTTCTGACTGTCATTTACTTTTTACTGCAGAGGTACCTCCCACATTGACACAGATCTCCTGGCAGTGCCGGCGCTTTGCCATTCTCCTGAAAGCAAGCATGTGCAGTCCTCCAAGACATAAAAGAAACTTAATTAGGTTCAGTGCTAGAAGGCACTGACAACAATGTTTTAAATATTCTCTTGCAACACTCGTTTTGAGTGCAGGAAAATTTTCCTCCCAAAGAAATTCTTTCATTAGTTTGGAGAGCAGAGAAATACATCCTTGTAAGATTTAAACCTTGCTTGGTTACCAGCCTGTCCCTGCCCCAAACACTTAAAAACTCCTCCACATCCAGGTCATTCAAGCATCTTAATGAAGGACAGAGAGGGACAGTGATCCCATTGCATCCTGTTACACCAGTGAAGAAAGGCAAGAGCACCATGAATTCTTACCCAGCAAACCTTTGAAATCTGCTTTTAAAAATATTTTGTTGCAACACTTCCAACAAGCCATATGTTTTACATTTTGTTATTTTGTTTTCCTTAGATTAAGTGGAGGCTGGTACAAACTGACTGATAGCCTGGACCTGACCTTCCACAGCAGAAAACAACAGCCCCAAATGTGGATTTATTGCCCTGGTATCAGCCCCTCAGCTACCACCACCCACCAGTGAGTCCTCATGCTCAGCCTCAGACAGCTGCATAGGAGTTGGCCATTTCTGGGGTGCCTGACCATAACCAGCAAAGTCCAGCAGCTTCCACATACGGCTGTTCCAAGGAGTAGGGGATGTTCCACCCACACGGGCACTGCACAGGGACAGGGAATACAAGTGGCTCAAACTCCTTGCAAGCTCCCACAATGACCTGCATCTCATCAGACACTTCTGGTCATTACCAGCTTGATTGAACCATTGCTGAGAAGTGCAATCACCGTTGCAAATCCTTGAAAATATCATGGGTTTTTTTTTTCCATCAACCATTTCCTCCACAATTCTGCTTTGAATTGTTTCATGAAAATTTCTCAGTTTTTAATACCTCTTTGATACCTAACCTCCTGCTTAGTAGCTCATAGTTTGAAAATGCTGCACTGCAGCAAAGCTCATCATGAAAAAAGAAAAACACAGCTCTAATACTGCCATTGACTTTTTGATGAGGCTCCGGCTGCTTCTCCCCATTTCTGGTAATGATCTAGAAAAGATAAAGAGCAAGCTGGTTCCAGTCAGGTTAGATATAGCTGGGAGCACTGAAAACAGTGAGGACACAAAACAAAAGTTGGAACTAAGGTGTCAGGAGCAGAGCTTCTGGAAGTTTGTCCCTGTAAAAGGCCTCCCTTACCACTCTTGTCTTGGGGGGGGCATCCTGGGAGCCCAGCCCAGCCTGGTGGCAGAGGAATGACTTGATTCAGCTCCAGCCAAAGAACAGGATACGATAAGTACACAACAATCATGGAAGAAAGGGAAGCAATACGAGGCTGGGAAAGTTTATACTGCAAAAACCTGGTTATTACCAAGAAAAAGAGTTATCTGCAGCTCAGTTTAATTCCCAGGATTACATTCTCCTGAATTTCAATTTATCTTTCAGAACTGTCTAGGGTTCTCTCCTTTTTCCCCATTACCCTTGGGCAGCTTCTTATTTTGATAATGAAACATCATCTTAGTCCGAAGTTCCCTGTGAGATACTCCAGAATTTCTCTCTGTCTTCATATTTCTATTCCTTGTTGACTGGCAAACTTATGCACTATTATAAAGAGGATGGAAACAACACTGACCATGGAGACAGAAAAGTAGGAATGGGGTGAGGGGAGCAAGGAGCAAAGTTGATTTTTAGAGCAGTTCAGGTGATTACAGTCTTTATTCTGACTTTGCAAGCTCAAGGCAGCCACATCACTTTACAACACCTGCACACCCTGAACAGCCCAGGTTCAGAAGACACTTTCTAAGGGTGACAGCAAAAGAGAAAAAAATTAAAATGGACTTTGCCAGAGGCGTCTGAGTGAATAGTAACTCATATCAGGGCTTCTGATGCTGTGTGACTTCTGGTGATGTATTTACCTATTCTTCACCACATAGATGCACTTCAAACCAGCACTGTGATTAGAAGTTATGCTCTCCTCACACAGGAGCTGTTACAGTTAATTGGATGATTACATTCCATCTTTGCCATTGTTTCTGCAGTATAGATTCCCATTTGCATGAGGACTCATTCACCTGGTTGCATTACTAAATCTAAGAACTAGTGGATTAGTTATTAATGAATTGAGAAAATGCATTAGAAAACATTCCCATTATCAGCTCAACAGAGTGGAAAGGGAGCCCAGGGCAGCACATCCTCACAGGACATGGGACAAGAAGGTGCAGCCACCCCTCAGCTGACAGCAGAGGTGGGGTTTGCCCATGGACCCATCCGGGTCCCACCAAGGGTTTCAGTTTTCCCAGCGCTTGCCCATGGTTCCCCAGTTGCCAGGCACCACCCCATGGCAGCCCAAACTCCTTCCTGTTGCCAAGAAAAACAGCGTTTCACCAACTTTCTGAATTTTGTTTTATTTTTGCTCTGAGTGTCCTCAGCACACTCATTAGTTCAAGTCTTAGAATGAGCTGAAAATGAGTTACAGATGGGCACTGAGTGCAACAGAATGCTACTATTTATTCAAGACCCTTTATGTACATGTCTCTTGCCCAAAATGCAAAACATAACAAGAGCTGGCAAGAGACAGACAGTCTCCACTAAAATGGACAGTCTCCATTAAAAAATGGAATTAAAAATACATTAACAGAATTAAGTACACTACTTATATCTGATTTTTAGAAAAACAGTCTTGAATGGGAAGATGCCAAGTGCAGAAACAAATCAACCAGGAGAGCAGCTGGGTTTGCAACACAAAGCATCATCTCAGTGATGCATCCTTGCTTTCCTCAGCCCACCCTTCTAGTCCCTGCAGCTCCATACTCCCCACAGGCAGTGGTGAATTGTGCCTCTCTATGCATCAGCACACCCCTGGTATTGTCACCTCCCCAGGAACGTTTCTGGGTTCCAGCACTGGTGGCATGGCCATCATTTTTCTCTAAAGCAAGGCAGAGGCAAACCAACACACCAAGACAGTTGTGGGTTTTGTTGCACATTCAAATGTAAACAAACAAAGCTTCCATCACTGAGAGGCCTGAATGTGGTACCCATGGTAAGTGAACAGAACCATCCCAAGGAGGCATCCTCTAGAGATGCTGCTTCTGACTGTCCCTTCATGTCCTAATGTTTCAAATGACTTTTGAAGAATTCGAAGGGTTTTCTTCATTCTGTGGCCATGTCTTGATCACAAGGTAATTTTTTTTTTTAAGGTATACCTAGAATAAATTGTTCCTGTTATCAAAGGATAGATGTGGCCAAAGATTTCTAGATCCAACAGACTCTCAACAGTTGGCATCAGGATTTAAAGAACTCTAACCAAGGTGAGAGTCAGGGTGAAGCACATGAACTCAGGTAAATTCATGTAGCAGTCTTGTGTATAGAGAGTAAATACACAAGATTCTGTATTATGCAGCTGCAGACACTGAAGTGTAGATAGCAGCCTAGCAAATAGATATTGCAGCTTGTCTTTTCCATGACACTGTGTTAAATACATTATTGCTTCATCATCACTTGCGGTTTGTTTTGGCAAGCCCACAACATCACATTTCTCAAAGTCCTCTGTACCTTAATAAATCCAAGCACACTTGGAACAGAGAAGGGAAGAAACTGGATGTATTGTGCACAACTGGTAACAGTTTCCTGCCACGCCTGATTAACAGAGTAAAAACAAAACAGCTTGTGTTGGAAGAGGTCCCATCCAAGGTATAGGTTGTGTAAACCGCCCTTAAGGAAAAGAGGGGAAAGGATGCTTGCTTTGGGGAGTTGTTGTTGGTTTCGTTTAAGGTTTATTTTACTTTTTTTTTTTCAACAGTTTGATTTTACTACAAGGGAGGAGAGGAAGGAATCCTGCCAAGCAGGACTGGGACACTGCTACTACCTTTCCTGCCAGCACAACTATTTTGCATTGTGCCTTGTACACCTTGAACATGTAAAGGTAATACACAAGTAATGAAAGAAGGAAAGTAGAACTCTATTCTGTTTCTAGACATGATGGACACATAACCTCGTGCTATTTCTGTCACACTCCAGAAGATTTCCTTATTGCCCTTCCTTTAGCACATTTCAGAATGGAGCTGAATCTGCAGTGCAGAGCAGTACGAAGCAGGAGAGTTTGAGACATTCCCACAGATTGTTTCAGCTTGGGAAGATACTGCTTAGTGATCACATCAGCTCAAAATATCAGGAGCTGAACTGTAGGAGGGAGAACAGTGTTGTAGTCATGTGCATAAAGTTTTATAAAGTCTTCAACGTATGTGCCTTGTCAGAATTAACAATAATTTAAGGTGCTTATTATTCCTCCAGGCATGGAACTCATAAATATTACTCAGTGCTATTTGTCATTGGCTTCTCTGTCACGCATAAAGCAAAATTAAATACTTATCTCTATATCATTAACGTATTAAACATTAGGATTTATGGGGCTTGAGATCTTTCTTGCTCTGAGAACATTAACTTCCTGATGAAAGATCTAAATGCAAATAGAAGGAACGCCAAAATACCCTGGAACATAATTAAGGATACTGAGGTGCAACGAAGCCCCAGGCACATGAATGCAGAGATTTCTTATTTCCACTTCCATGGTGGGCAGGTTTCCTTCCTTCCTTTCACATTTCTACCCACTGCTCCAAAGTGCCACACTGTATCTTTATTAGTTGTCAGGTGAAGAAAATGTAAGAGCATTTTTACATGGATTACCAGAAAAAGTGTTCCTGGCTTAAAATATATCCTTGCTATCTGTACTGGGAAATAGCAATTCAGTAATGTCTAGAAGATTTTAAAAAATCATAGATGACTTTCCCTATGAAGAAAAATTCCTTTGGTAGCTTTACTTGCTTTGTTGTCATTATTGCTACAGAGGGGTTCCTGCAAACACACACTGAATAGGGACAACTTTTAGAGAGGTCCCTAATTCTGCAGCGTAATAGAAATGTTTTCTGTACTGTTGTCCATTCAGTGCAGAATAACCAGCAGATACTCAACCTCTTCCCATCTCAGCAAACACATATCTAATGTAAAAATTTGAGACTTAACTGATGAAACAATTAAATAAAATTAGAGAAGTATCTTCCAGTTAGTAACATTCTGTCAAAAAAAAAAACACAGGAAGGTTGTCTCTGACAAGATAAAAGGAAATAAAAGTTCCCAATATTTTGGAACACTGGGAGCTAATAAATATCTTTCAGAAGTTTAGTTTACTTTCTTACTTCTTTTTTATGTCTTTATTTTTTTAGTTTACTTTCTCCTGTAAATTCCTACCTGAAGAATGCTATTTTGACAGTAAAAAAAACTTTACACCCTGGTGATGCCTCTCTATGGACATAAATTTGCTGCTTCACCACCAGAGACCTCACAGTGTCACAGGAGGTTTTAGG
This sequence comes from Heliangelus exortis, assembly GCF_036169615.1. Classification (NCBI taxonomy): domain Eukaryota; kingdom Metazoa; phylum Chordata; class Aves; order Apodiformes; family Trochilidae; genus Heliangelus; species Heliangelus exortis. The sequence continues at coordinate 6,191,522 of NC_092443.1, read as the reverse complement.
AGCAGGCTTTGTCACCCTTCCTGAGACATCTGACAGCCATGAAGCCATTATTCTTGTCCTCTCTATGGCCAAGGCCCAGACACTTCCCAACATCAAATTTGGTGATCTGTTTTAATACATAAATTGAAGTTATTTGCACTATAGCATCTTGTATCTCACCCTAAGGATGAAGATATTTTTACAGAAGCCATTTTCTACTCTACCTTGTTGTATTTCATTTAAATATCCTTGATGATATACTCCACCCTTTGCTTATGAGACTTTCTCACAGCCCAGCAAAGTTTTCTGCCAGCCCAAGGTTTGCCATTATTCATTCCTTCCATCATTCCTGCTTTTACAATCCTAGGTAATACCTCTCCCACTTACGTGTAGGCTGTAACATCTCATTTCTGAGGCCAACTAACTTCTGCCACTTTTTTTTTCATTTCTCATGTGGTCCATTTTTATTTGTTTTGATTCTTGCTAAAATTTGTAACACTTTCCATTTAAATACAATTAAGTAATTGTATTAATCACTCTGAAAACAATAAACTTAGTAAGTTCAAAATTCACACTAATTGTTGAAAAACCTGAGCTGATCCTCCCCCCTGATAATAAGAGGCAGAGAACAGTGATGAAGGTGTCACTGTCACTGTTCACCCTGTGCACCACTTCCTGTCATGCCAGAAGGCTTTTTCCACCCCTGTTCATCTACATTTACTTGTCAATATTGCATTCAGTCAGGACTAGGTCTCTATAACCAAAACATGCCAGGGACCAGAGTTGCATCTCTCCATTTGAACATCAGCTTCCTCCATGGCCCAACACACCACTCGCAGGGAGGACTTGCATCAATTAGTGGTAAAATAGCCACGAGTATCTTAGTGGTAAGATACCAAAACAGACATGCTAGATCTGTGCAAAGGACTGCCAAAACTTTGTGTTGCCCTCCATCAGTAAGCTGTGACCAGTTCTCACCCAGCATAAACCACTCCACAGGTGGATTCTGTCTTGGTAAAAGCCCCTTTTGCAGAGGTCACTACGCAGCCTTAGGAGCTGGTTCATCAGACTGGCACAGGGGCTCAAAAATGTTTCCCATGTATGGATTTAAAGTATGCTGGCTCTGACCTCAATACAGTGATTGTTCCCACATACCTCACCTCTCTCAACTCTCTCCAGATTACTTCACCCCTGTGTTTTGGACAACAGAGAGCACTGCAAACGCTGGACCCCCAGACGAAGCTGCACTGCTGCTGCCAGCCTGACATGTGACAGGAGTGTCCCAAGGCTGCACTCACCTCCTTGTGATCAGCAAAATGCCTCTCTGAAAACCTCATTCTCATCTGTGGAGTTTCTGCAGATCAATTTATTGACAAGCCAGATTATCCTCCTTGTCCAGGCTTTGGTTTTAGGTGCACAAGATGAGGACTGATTTTTTGAGGAAGACAAGACATAGCTGGCAGTGGACTTCAGCTCTGGCTGGCCAAAAACTGTGGCCTAATTTTCTAGGATTATGTAAAACTGCCATCTGTTCTGTGGTTACTTGTACTGTGCATAAACGAAGGATTCTTATTATATATTAATAACTAAAAGAACAGTGGTACATTCATGACTAGAACCACCGACCTTTTTAAAAACCAAAGTATCTTCAAAAACTAAAGAACCTGTTACTTGTTTGGAGATTGCTTTATAAAATCCAGCAACATGATTTTCACTATACCAGTCTTCTCTTTTAAAGAGGTCTTTTCTCATTCCCTGCATTACGGATGTTTAATTGAAAGGTTACACACAGGGTCATCAACAAGGCTCACAATGCCTCTAGCCTTACAATACACTTCACTTCAAAGGGATTGGCTGCATTCCTGAGTCTTGTACCAATAAGCACTAATAACACTGAAAAATGAAAACTGAAACAGATGTCTCCAATAGCATTGATTCTTATTAGCTGTTCACAGCTATTCTTACACCTCTAGGCATAAAGAGGCAGGCTGTGTGCGGGGTGTGTGGCTGCCGAGGGCTGCGGTAATGCCGCTGGAATGCTCCCCTGTGCTGCTGCTCACTGCATTCTTGACAGACTGTCTCCTTTATAATCTTAAGAAAACTTCTTTAAAATGTCATTTTAAAATGCATCAAATATGCAAACTCCTACTCAATAAGGATGGGATTTGACAGTAACACATATTTCTTAAAAACAACCGTGAAAAAAGTGATCGAATGTACATTAGAGAGACTGAGCTGAGCAGCACATTTATCTGTGCTTTGCTACAGATCCTAAACCTGTTCTGGCCACCCAGAAAGAGCTCAGGGCAGCTCTGTGGCAAGGAAAAGGAAGAATGGTGATCAATAGTTAAAAAAAAAAGTGTTGTGCATGCTACTATGCTGTAGATACCCTAAGCAGACAAGTAATAGATATCAATTCATATTTTCTTCTGAGAGGGATACTATGTTTCTCCTGTGGAACTGATAATGAAAAAGCAGTGCTGCTCTAAAAGTATCAGCTATGTAATGTCCTAGATTATGCCAAAATTGTGTGATATAGCCACAGTGTGGAAGAAAAAGGAGTCTGGTGTGATATGCCTGCAGAAATTTCATTCGTGTTGAGAAGGTTTCCAAACAAGGTGTAGCTCCTGACTGTCTGTCTTGGCCAACAACTGTCCATCTCAACCACTGTATCTTCTTGAAGGTACATCTCTGCTCACTGTCCAGTTCATTATGTTAATTTAGGGCAGCCAAAAAACCCAGCAGCTCTTCCCCAGAACGCATAATCTGACATGAGGACATTCAGTGCTCTCAGGTTGGGGTGCCGTGCTCTGACACTGATGGAGATTTCCTCTCTGCAACCTCTCTCCTCAGCAGTGCATTCCTCCCTCAGATGAAGAATGCTATCACACATACCCTGTAACCAGACCAACTGTAAAAGTCACTTCAGGAATATTAAGAATGGGCTGGCAATGCCTGCACAGGTCTGCAGGGATTGTTCAGCTTGCTCGAGGGGAGCTGTTCACAGCATTTATCGTACACTGCACCACGCAGAACACATAATTCGACTCTTCAGAGAATACCCCTGAAGGGAAACATCATTCAAATGGTAGAAAAAGGAGGAGACCTTTTCCATGGAAGCTGTGCACCAGTGACAGGCTCAGATATATCAAAACAATCAACGACATTTCTGCAAGAATTTTCCTTGTGCTTGATATGCACTTTTGTGAGGATAAAGGAAAGGGATGTCCATCTGCAGCTACAAATACATCATATCTACATTTCAATTGTCAAAAGTTCTTTTTATCTTCAGGTGGCAAAAAAGGCTTCGTGGTGGTAGGTGTCCATAGCATCATGACCTCATTTTTCCTGCAGGTTTTACTGGTGGCTTCCAGTCCCATCCACAGAAACATAACTGCCTCTCAGCTGAGTCCAACTGAGAATTCACTGCTCAGAGATGTAGAAAATCAATGTTCTGCATGAGCTGGGGTCAGAAATGAGTTCTGAAATCTCACATGGCTACCAGCTCCCCTCTGCTTCAGATCAGCTTAGTGCAGTTGTTAAGGACAGTCCAGCCAGCTCTGGAACACAGTGAACACCACCAGCTGATTCTCCCTGTTGCCTTTAAGCTGCCAGTCCAAAATATTTTCTGTCAGTAAAGGCTACACAATGAGGTAGATCCAGATGCTTCATCCAGATGATGCATAATATTCAGGAAATACAAATACACATCTGTTACTTAAAAAGCAGTAATAAAAGCAGACTTTCTTATTAATAAATAAAGAATAATTTTCCCCTGGCTAATGTAAAGGTTGCTGGTGCAGGTAGCATCAAGATTCTTGATATTAGAGTGATCCACTCCCCACAGCACTGACTGAAGTTCATATAGGTTTCCACAAGCCCTAATCTTGCTGTTGCTACCTCCAAAGCAGTGCTGTGATAAAAATTAAATTAGCAGAGGAGAGAGCCATGTTGGCTGAACAGACCCAGACAGATATTTATTGAGTCCACCTGAATCCGTTTGTAAATAACAAGTGGAGTATCACTCAGCTCCTTGGATGGAGCTCAAGGTAGACAGACAGATTTAGGATTTAACTCAAAGTAAGAAAACTGGCAGTGACTTGTAAAACATCTCTGTGGGTTCTTGGCTTCAGCCATCCTCACTTGTGTCTGTGAAATCCATTCTATGAGCTCTGGAACAACTATATTTAATTTGCAGTGAGGGAAACACCTTGGTTTGTTTTACATTCACATGCCTGTTTAATTGGACTTGTGCTTATTTAATGTCACTGCTGCAGAAGTAGCTTTTATGAGGCACAAAAGAAATATAATGAAAATTATTCACAAGCCCAACTTCTGACTAGTAAAACCAAGAGTTTAATGTAAGAGACAAAGTCCCCATCTGGTACTTCTCTTTGAAAAGAACAGCCCACATGAAGGATTTATTGTGACATTACAATGCTTGATGTCAAATAATCTAGCCAGAGGAACAATATTGCCCTAAAGAGAGCCATCAGGCCCTGTGTGACATGGGTATTTGAAAGGATTAACTACACTTAAATCAATATGGGCAATGAAAACAGAAATAACCAATCTCTCAGCCGCTCAATTATTTAGAAGCGTCTTTAGTCCCCACAGAATGGAATTAAACGCTTGCTTAAGAGGACTGACAATTAAATCTATTTCTTTAGCTTTAAGATAAGGAGATGTGATCCTTGATTGTGGTATGGCATGAAGTGATATTTCATGGAGTGGAACATGCAAAAGGAGCCATCAGGATGCCAAGCGGGGAAGGGTTTTGCCATGGGAGGGCCTGGCCACTCCTTGGCCAACACGACTGCAGTCACTGTGCACGCACCTCCTGTGCCAGGCAACACCACATCTCCTTCCCTAGGGCTCAGTGTCCTGCACCCTGTGCCTGTCAGACTGTGGCAGTGCCTGTGCCAGGGGATGGCAGCAGGTCCCACAGCTCTGGTCAGGATGGGATGATGGCAGCCACCAGCCCATCTCCAAACCTGCTGTGCACACGCGGTGAGGTCTTCATAAAAGACTGAGTCCAGATACACTTTTTTAGCTGCCCCTTGTCCTTCCTGGTGCTCCATTTTAAAAAGAATCAAATGCAAGGTTTAAAATTCACAGAACAAGGTTTAAAATCCACAGAACACTACTAACTGTTATTTCAGGTGAAAATGTAAATGTAAGATCATTTTACTGAAGCAGGGTGACAACTTCCCAGTTATCTGAGTTTGACAAGTTAGTCTGACCTATCCCAATATTTTTCATAAGATTTTGTTTAAGATGCTTTGCAGAGCAATCACTCTGACCTTTCATGATGATACTATCCCTCCTGAGGTATTTGATCATCTCAAATGCAATGAAGAAATTCGTGGTGTGGAAAATTTTAATAAGAAGTTTCATTTTCAGATGATAAAAAGGAGGTAACAGAAGTGGGACGTATGCAAAGCACTGAATGTTATTGCAAATACCCTGGGTGACAGGAAAATATCAGATACCTGTGTGCCTTTCGTTAGAGTTCCTGTCCAGGAAAGCTGGAAGATGTTCTTAAATTAGACACAAGCCAATGTACTAAGAACTCATGAAAAAGAGGGGTGGCAGTTGTCCATCATGAATTTTAGTTTTTCAAAGGTTTCTGTGAGTTGCAAGACAGTCAGAAAGTCTGATTCTGGATGTTTAGGCTACTTAACAACATGTTGAATGCAGAAGCCCTTCTTTGGGCTCTAACTAACATGTGAAACTCATTCTCAATGTGCCATACTGACTTCTTACTGCTGCTGAGCTCAGAGTCACTGGACAAGATCTCAGATCTTCCATCTGTTTTTTGCATTTTTTATCTGCCCATTAAAGTATCACTGTAGTTTAATATATTAATTTCTTTCAGCTAGAAAAAAAGCACAGTCCAGAAGGCTGATATTTTTCAAAGTATTTCTTTAAAACACTTTGTGAAAATGCATTGCAGAAAATCATTACTCATGATTTTTGCCTTGACACTTATAAGCATAATAGCTTGGAGGTACTGTTGATTAATGATTTCTAGTTCCTCTGATGTTCTTGTACTAACTTGTCCACATTACAGAGCCATAGAGTAAGGTGCAAAAAAAAAAAAAAAAAAAAAAAAAAAAAAAAAAAAAAAAAATTACAATTGTCACTTTGTAACCAGAGACTGCAGATTTTATGGCTTGTATGTCCTCTGACAGCTCTGCTTGCAGTTCTCAAGTTCAACACTCTTACTATTGATCAAATGGCTGCGATGCTGCTATATTGAGCCTCATCCCCAGTACATGTCTGCTTTTGTGGACACCCTACTGGTTATTTTCATGCCATTATTTTGCTGATCATCACCAAATGATTTATTTCCTCATCCTCTCCACCAGTACTACACAGGTGTTCACTCTTTATGGCATTTAAATCACTCTCTTTGCCCTCCTTATACATTTCACAACAGTTACCCTATTGCATGGGCACACATCTTTCAGCCACACATGAACCCACCTAGACTGCAGCTTTACTGATGTTGCCATCATTATCAACTACCCTGAAAGAGCTGACAGCCCAGGTACAAGATGATTCACAACAGGTAAAGATCACAAAGATCTGCAGAACATAAGGTAACAATGAGACAGTACTCATCCACACGGGCAGATGTAGTCCCAGCACATCTGCAGCCCAAGCACTTGTCAATACTTTTATAGCTACAGATGCATATTTGACATAGTAGCCTGGGCCTGTAATTGCATATGTGAGAGAGAGAGAGAGAGAGGAAAGAGAGAGAGAGAAAGGAAAGAGAGAGAGATGCAGCCATGGTGCTGCCTGAGGTGAGGGGAAAGCTCTTGTGTGCCCATTCTCAATCTCAGCCCTGGTTTGCAGTAGCAAGTGCAGGTAGCTGGGCAAGAGGTTCTGTCTCTTTTTGCCAGTCCTGTGGAATGAAATTTAAAAAATAAACCTATTGTTTCATGGTGGTCTGTTCTTTATCATATAATTTCAAGGTACTGATTTTCATGCTTGGTAAAATTTGCATTAAACTATAGGTATACTGGTTAGAGGTAGAAAAGGAAAATTTGCTTTGCTTGCAGAACTTAGAATTTCTTAGGAGAGGAAGTATTTTTTTCTAATATGGAATTAATTCTATGAATCCAAATATGGAGCATACTTTCCTCACTTGCCTACTTCTGAAGCACCTGAAGGATATGGATCTTGGGTAACTGTGACACAGTTGGAACACAGAGCATGTGAAGCTGGGAACCTGCTGTTTTTGACAATAATCCTAACGCAACAAGCAGTACTGAGAAGTTCAGGCAGCCCATAACTGAGCTGCCTTACAATCACAGGGACTTGAAAGGGGCTGAACAGCACAAGCTCTGTGGATGATCATCTTCTATCTGCTGTACCAATATTTGCTGTCAGCAGAACTCTTGGAAGCTGTAAACTAAAAGGGAATCTCTCACTCATTTCCTTGGTTTTCATTCTGGCTTCAGCTGCTGATGGACTTGAAGGCTACATTTCAGACACATTGACACTGTGCCACCGGCAAAGGGAGCTCTGTTTTTCTCATATTTTACTTTCTATCCTCTTTTATTCTACAAAAGTTACTTTTACTGCACACTGCATGTAAACACGGTTCCAAACTGGTGGCTGCAACCTAGGAAATATTTGTTCAAAGCTGGTGCCAACCTCCTCCCCTTCCCCCTTTTTGACCTGAAAGCATTTTCTGCTTCTCCTGGTAGGAAGACACAAGTCTCAGCAGGAGAGCTTCTACTAAGCCAAAGAGGAGTCATGCTGTTTGCTTTCAGAACTGACTTCTATCAACTCTGCCCCAGTTGTTTTGACCCAGTCACCTGTGGCTGCTCTTTGACAGGGCTAGTTCATGCCTGCCTCTTGCCACTCAGTACGTGGGAGAACTTGTCTCACTCAGACTTTGCTGTCACAGTGGACTGGTCTGACATGGTTCTTGTCACTCAGATGGTGTAGAGCACAGATCCCTTTAATCCATCTAACAAGAAGTTCTCTTGTTTTCTCTCAGCACGAAAAACTAATTACATAGCACACCATAAGCATATTGCCTCTTGCAGAGATACAAGGAAAGAAAAGACAATGTTTGCACAAGGGTATAAAGAAAATCATCAGACATAAAGTCGGTCACATTTTGCTTCCCTTCAGCTTATTTACCACACCTGAGAAAAGCCAGGGCACAGTTTAAATCAAGCTCAACAGTTAGATCCTCAGCTAGCCCCATATCTCACTGTCAAAACTTCAGCTCTTTACAGCAATCTGATGCAGTATATCCTGGTACATGTTTCGTTTCATAGGCTTTGCTGCAAGCTGCAGTAAATATTGCTCTTTGGCTGTGTGTCCACCTCATTCACAAAATGGTTTAAACCATGGATCACCTTTCAAAGCAGCCACTGATGGTTACCTACAATCACAGCTGCAGACACATCCCAGTATGACCACTATGCCTCTACCAAGGTGAAGCTGTGGCCTTCAGTTCTCCCAGCCAGGTTTCTGCTCTTATTTTTACTTTTATTTTTAAAGTTTCAATAGAAGAGAAATTCAGGCTTTTCCAGAGGAGAAAAAGGAGATGTTTTCACCATGTTAATTAATTTTACTGTTATCTAGTATCACAACACACATGGAACATTACATTTGTATCTACATTTGTGCCCAATTACTAACTGATGGACAGGAAAACAAAATTATGCAAGACAACAATGCTAGTGCTTGTTGCTTGTCTTGGTAATTGAAGATCTGTGTTAAATAAATGGAAAGAGAGCCATGTCTACTTAAGTAGAAAGATGAGGAATGAGCAAGGAGTAAAGTAAGTAGTCTAATCTTCCTAATAGGAAGACCATTAACATTCACAGCATGGGGTTCACTGAGGGAATTTTAGAGTAACTCATTAGAGTTCCCAGCCCAGGAACAAGAGGTCACAGCAGTGGGGAAGGAAGGAGCTGTTAGAACAGTAAGGCTATTCTCTGATGAAGGAATTTGACTTGGACAGTACACTTTGGAAGGAGCATGCTGGATTGGCTTGAAATCAGCATATTACCTTGTGACTATACTGTTAGAATAAACTATTAGCATAACTATAACTAGATAAACAAGAGTGCAAGATCTGAATACTGCCTCTGGTCTTTGCAGCTATCTACCACAAAAGAAAACATTTCAGTGTCTGAGTTACAGAAACCAGAAGGAAAAGATGTCAGGGAACAAGCTGTAAAATGAGAAACATGGATCTAAGCTGTTTAAAAAAGTAGTAGGATCTTTCTGCCTTGTATTTCTCCTATGTTAGAAAGTCAATCAACTAATCACAACGGTATTAATAATTGCTGTTTTCCTATTAAGGAACTTCTGGACAGCACAACTATCAGCTATGGGAGTATTAGAGACTTTTCTGTGGTTGGTTCAGACAAGGTTTTAAATGTAGTGCCAGCAATGGTTATGAGGTATGAACCGTGCTTTCAAACTGGTTTAACTGCTTATCACTTGTGTACAGCAGAGTGATGTTAACAGGGAATGGAAAGCTGTAACTTTCAAGAAAATGAAGATTTGACATTTCCCTGCACTCAGGATGCCTGCAGCAGGTGCACTGCAATGCAATTGCTTCTCAGGCAAGTGAGCAGAACCAGGTCCTGCACAGCACTGTGCATTATCTTTAATGTCACTTCCAAATATCTAAAATTAAATACTTCAGACCTTTCAGTAGTGCTCCTCACCTGCTGGCACACAGTTCTTGTGGTGGCCCATGCCCGCACTGGCTGTGCCCTTGGGGCACGGGGCACCCGCTCAGCTGCAGGCTTGGGGAAGGGGAGCCTGTGGCCAGAAGGCTCTAAGGGGGCTGAACATTCCTCCTGCAAACCCTCAATTCACCTGTTTCTAAGCTGTGCTCCAGCTCCTCCCCCTCGCCAACGCACCCTTTAATCTTACGTATTAGGCAAAGTGGTGGGGATCGGTTTAATCAGCGGAGGGGCTGGGATGCTGCTAGCCCGGGGCTGCCCCAGCTGTGCTGGAGCCGGCGCTGCAGGGGGAGAGGGCGGCCGAGGAGCTTTTCTGCTGGAATCTCCGCAGGTTTCATGCCCATCTTAGATCTGGGAGACTGCTCATCAAAGGCCTGCTAGGTGGCTCTCCTGCTTACAAAATGCTTGTTATATGATTAATTCATTGGAACATAACATATCCAGGAATACTCCTCAGATGTCCCCCTCTGTGTCTCTTCTGCATTAATGTGAAGAAAATCGATGGAGTCTGAAGTAAGCTCTTAATAAATAAAAGATACAGCACGTTGAAGGCAGCAGTGACTTAGCACTTCTCAGTTTGCTTGGATGTGAAGGCAGTTCTGGATGCAGCAAAGCAGCAAAGAGTGTGTGTGCACGTACTGTGAGAGAAAGGAGAGGCACACTTGCCCATTTTACTTAAAAGCAGTGGAAAGTGTATACAGAACACTCCATTGTACTTTCGAATGCATATTGGGGGGTGGGCAGGCTCAAACTAATTCCTATTAGTAGAAGCCAATAGTGCTTATTTCTATATAAAACAAAGTAACTTGAAATTTGATCCTTTTTCAAAATGCAGTTTAACTGTAATAAAGCAACATTTCTGAAGTAATGTTTCTTATGTCTGTCACTATGGCAACCTCCGAGGTGCCAGTATGACAGGAAGCCTGCATTATGAGGCTGCATCCCAAGTGGTTGTATCAGAAGGCGAAGGCAGTATCACATATGCCAAAGAAACAAACACTGTTTAAAAGCTTCTTTTATTGTTTTAAGCCAGTTCACAAAGGTGTTGAACTGGACTTTTCAGCAAACTCAGAAAACAAACTGAAGATTGTCAAACAGCTAACTAAAATTACCTTCTAGAAAGCCTTTCACACTGTACTGCTTCCTTCAGCTATTTGTTTCTGTGACACCAGAGTGATGGTTTGCATCTGTGCTTTGATAACATATTCTAATAATCGCTTCTTGTATATTTGTTCATAAAACAAGAACTTAATGCTTAAATACTTAATATTAAATAGCAAAGATAAAGCAAAAAGCAACCAACCAAACAAAAAAAACCAAACAACCCCCCCCACATTTTCAAGAGGTAATTTCTCAGCTAAAAGTCTTCAGTAATTATCAGAAGCATAGAACAGAGAAATCACATTCTGACTTTCTATTATACTTTTAAGGACACACAGGGAAATGATTACATAGTCTCAAGGTAGATGTTGGTAAACATTTGTGTAAGCAGCCCTGAACTGGGGGGAAAGCACCAGTTTTGTTTTACCACTTCTAACCAAAAACTACTTTTCTTAAAACATCTGCATTGGAAAGTTATTGCAAGTTGAGAGAGGGAAAGAAAAATATTTTCAAAAGAAGCCCTTTTTCTCATGCAGTCTTTGACGATATTTACAAATTATTAAGTATTTTGCTTTTGTGTTACAGAAATTTAAATCCTTTAAGAAACTAGTTCAGGCATTTTGCTGGAAACAAATGTCCTGACCTGCAAATTAATGCCAGTTCTGTAACCAGAGTTCTCAGAAGGATAAACATTTCTTGCATACTTATTGAGAAGGACCTGCCACTCATTCAAGTCCTGCTTCAGAGCCCACTGAAGCAGATAATAGTCTTTCCATTAACCCCCACAAGGTGAAGATCTGACCCATATGCAAGCAGCTGAGAAGCCTGGTCCTGCAGTTGCTAACATTGCTGCTAAGACTTTCATCACGTGAATGCTGCAGAACTCAGCATCCAGAAAGGTCCATCTGTGAGCAGAAAAGGACTCCAAGACCCTGACCCTTGGCCCTTTACTAAGCCAAGACTCCCACTCAGGGCCATTAATGAATAAGGCAGACAAGACCTAGTAAAAGAGCTGGTAATTTTTACTTCTTCACCGAGTAGCACATTTTTGCATAGTTGGGACACACCACTACTTTCTCAGGTGACTGAAAATATTAAAGGTAAAAGCTCAAAGTAATGCAGAAGTGCTCTACAGTTATGGAGATAAGGAGGATACCGAGTCTTTGGTCAACACCAACCAATACATAGATGTTTTTCTGCTTTCCCAGGACTGAGGGCTACAGAAACTGGTTTAGCCTTTTATCTGTTTGCTCTCTGGCATCCAAGTCTGATCTAATTTATATTTCTAACACCAAAGCAGAATCGACGGTGTCAGCAGAGGTCTGAATGAAGCTCAGCCCTGCTATTCTGATCTGACAGTGCTGCAAATGAGGTTAATCAAACACAGTTGTTTTTTCTTCTGAGACTACCAACAACAAAGACAACGAAAGGCATTATTCTTCTTTCCTATGGTTTTCAAGGTAAAATTACACCCTGCTAAACTGGCTTTTGCTAATTAACTTCAAGTTAAGAAAAGATTTACTCTCCAATATATCAGAACTCATCTGTCTTTGCCTTTTACAGGTTATCAATGAGGAGAAACAACCAAAGGTAGTAATGTTAACTACTCCTGGTACAGAAACAACCACTTTCTGCAAATCAATTTTACCCAGTGCTCTGCTCATTTTTTTTCAAGTAATCAGTACAAACTTAAGCCTCAAAGTATACAAAGAAGAAGCAAAAGGAACTTCAACCTTGCTATTTCTACAATGCTGACTGCAACCAGCAATGTTTTCTGAAGGAAGTCTTAGGTGAATTCAGGGAGTTCCAAAATGAATGAGGTGTTGATTAGATTGGCAAATCAAATTGATTGTTTTTATTGCAGCCTAAGATGAGTCTGAATACTCTTATCAGTTCATAGTACAACAAAATGCCCGATTAAAACATTTTATGAAGTTTGCATTTTCAATTAGAAATTAAAGCATCCTCATATCAGTTAAGACAAACCTGTAGCTATTAGATTCTGAGTTAGCTTTTGCACAAAGGAACCCATCAGAACTTTCTCAGTTCTGATGATATTTTTCAAGATATTTCAGTGACTCTTGTTTTGTTTATCAAAGCAGCTGGCATGTGACCCATAAGCACAAGGCAGTGAAAATAAGGCAGGTTGCTCAAGAAGTGCCAGTGAAGCATGTAGCTCTCCTATAAATATCCTGTAAGAAGTAAGACAACCAGAAATTTCCAGGAGTTCACTTACCACTGCCATGTTCTCAGGAAAACAGTGCTGTGAAGGTGACATGTGGGTTTATCACCAAGGCAATAACAAGGCAAAATGCCCAGAAGAGGAGCATGTGGGTGTCCCTTTTTGCATGCAGGGAACTGGCTCAGTGGCAACTCAGAAGGAAATTCCCCTGAAAAAAAAAAAAAAAAAAAAAAAAAAAAGAGACTTCTACCAGTACATACATTTTAAAAAAATGTAAAGGATACACAATAAAAAAAAATAAAGGCAGAAAAGCTGTTAAGTAACACCTTGCTCCTTCTGACACTGGGATGATACAGATTTTATTTCCATATTGTGCTTGTTGAACCTTCGGTTCCTGAACTGACCTTCCTGACAAACCATGGTAGGTATTTATTAGTTTTCTATATCGATACTGGAAACCTGTAACAGAACATGGATCTCCTACATGTTTTTTATTGATCTGGCCTCAGAAGCTTCTTTCCTGAAAACACTGCAAAATAGAACTGTAATTTAATTATGCATGGTAGTTCTTCGTAATGTCAGAGACATGAGCACAGCATCTAATGATGGTGGCAATGGTGACAGTGTTATTAAACTTCTCAGGATAGACTTCTTAGATTATATAAAGATTTTGGACCCATTTCTGAGAGACTACTTATCTTACTGAGGATCCTCACAGGACACACTTTTAGTGGAGACTACAAATGTATTCTCATGCTTAACAGAGGTCACTTTTCATTCTGTAGTTGTTGGACACCTGCTGAGGTAACCAGATTGATCTCCCAACCCCACCCACTGTAGGGAGCTGGAAATCCCACCAGCAGAACAAGGCACTTGAATTTCCACTCTGCAAAAGGATGGTACAGAGGTGGTACCTCCAACACTGGAGACTCCAGCCAAAACAGAATCCTCATTTAATCCTCATTTGTAAGCCTCTAAGAAAATTTTAATATTTTGCATCTCATATACTCACTTCTAGCTTCTCCCATATATTCTTACAATCAGATTTCTTCTTTAAAGCATAGAGGCCTCAAAAGAAGCTTCACAATTATATAGCTATGTCTAAGGAACAATGCTGTTCTGGGCCTTTTCTGACAAATGAGATTAGCCCTGCTAGGTTTTGTGCTCAGGGATGTTGATACACAGCAGATGTTGACATATTCTTTGCAGCATCTTTGGAAACCAAATTTTAAATTTATACTGGGAGAACATTTGCAGCAATTTTGCTTGGGGAGCTTATTCCTATTTTCTGATAGGAGAATACTGTGCCTAACCAGTGCACTTCATTGTGCTGACAGAGAAGAGAGCTGGTCAATTGCATTTGAAATTTTTAAAAGTCACAGAAAAAAAATAATACAGTTTCAAAAAGTAAAATAAGATCATAATTTGCTTGTGGGTGCTTCACAAACAGGAAAAAAGCCAAATTTATTGAATAAATTACGCAGCACAAATTACACACCCAATATAGAGAAAATAAAGTTCATTCACACAGCCACAACCCAGCCTTGATGGTTTCAGCTGCTGCCTTCTCTGGAAAGTGGTATTTCATTAACAAAAATCAATGGAAAGATATTAGGTGCTTTCCTTTTATCTCTATGACCAGAGCAATACCATAGATCGAGAACCAGGAAGTAAGAAAGAAAGCCCTTAAATGTAGGGTTAGGAAATCTCAGTGAACAGAGGGGAGGCAAGGGTGCAAACAAATTAAAAATATTTCTTACATTGAAATTGTGTCTGATAATAATAGTGGACAAATATTGTCCCTTAGCCAATACTACAGCATGGGTAACAAGCTTACTATAGAATTATTTAGACTATGAATGGATTGCTTTGTCTCCAAGATGCTCAATAGAGTCAAACAGATTCTAATGTTCCAGTGACAATAGCCATGCTTCCTTTAAAAGCAGGTCAGTCTCACCTCACTTTCCTGATGACTCTTTAAGCCCAGTTGTGGAATAAACCAGGTTGTCAGTATGGTGAATTTGTGGTGTAAATTACTTTGGAAAGAGCACTATGAAATAATCAAAACAGGAGGATATTAGCATCTGCAGATGCAGCGCTTGGGGCTTGTTCAGAATTCTTGCACAACTGATGGACATTAACTTGCAGTTAAGGGTACAAAAAGAGTTCCTGAAGCATATCTGTGCTCTGGATTTATAGGGGATGCAGTTTCATTAAAGATGGCTGAGTATTATGATGAAGACAAAGAGTGATGGGGAACAAAAAGAACTGTGTATTTATCAAAAGGTTTGGCATAAATATGGTGCTGGTAGAGGGCTTCAGCTGTTTCATGTCTCAGCAACAGTTTAAACAATAACATTCATATCACAGAATGGTGTAGATAATATCTGCAATAAAACTGGGTCTTTTATGTTCCGAAGCAGACAAAGCCAGGAAAGCACATTGATAAATGAAGCTGAACCTTCGTATTTCGTTGTGGTGGAGCTCCCTCTAGCTTATGGCATTAACCTTGTATCTGTAAATCATATTTGCTTAAACTTGTCCCTCCATTTTCAGGTTAGAAAAGACTTCCAGTTCTATATTCTTGGAAGCATTTATGACATTTATAACTAATCTGAAAAAAATAAAAAAACGAGCAGCTGGGCTTTAGTTGAATGACATGAACAAGACTGATTATAGTAAATTTCATACTTTTAAAGAATAGTACAGGGATAAAATTTCTGCAATCTGTGGATGTGGCTGCTATAAGGAAGACTTTCTGCTTTCTCTAGCTTTATTTTCTTGCATACCTATACATTTTTATTCACTTGGTTGAGACAATTAACAGTTCTAACAGGACAATGAGCAAGTTATTCTGCAAGATTATCTGTTAAGTGAGTAATACTGCATTAAATAAATTAGTCTGAGTAATCCAAATTCCTCCAAAAATATCAATCATCTTAATTTATTGAGAAGAACAAATCAGAAAAAGGTAATTAAAATTTATCTTAGCCCAATTAAAGGTAGGAAAGTAATCACCATGACTTCTCTTGTTCTGAGTAAGAATATTCGTTTGTATTAGTTGCAGAATTCATATAGGTTCCCCTTTTTAGGACTACTATTCAAGGCAAAAATTCTGGTTGTAAATACTAACTGTGCCTTTAAAAAAAAAAAGTGGACTCAGTGGTGCATTATGGAAACACTGTTTTGCTGAAATGCTAATTTGGGGAGATTAAGAAAACATTTCTGAAGAACAACATCCAAAATCTGATGTGAAGCTTCTATAACAACTGAAATGATAAGCAGGCAGGGCTACAGCAGAAGAGTTAATTAAAAATCTCCAAGGCAACTCATATTCCTTTGTCACAAAGTAAATGCTATGCTACTGATACTGTACCTGTAAACTGAAAAAGCAGCAGCTGCTGTAGCTGCTGCATAGAAAAGGAGTTACCAGCTAGCAATGCCCTAAACATTCTGCATTTTAAATATATTTGGCCACATTTCTTCATAAATACAAAGCCCAGGGAACAATATTTAACTTCACAATTACTTATCATAAGCTCCTTTGTACACTGAAAAATTAAGTGCACCCATGCTAAAATTAACAACAAAGAATCAGCTTATTACAGACTTTGAAGAATCTGGTTCAATAGGAATGAATATTAAATTGAAAATGAAGGCTGAGAGACAAAATAGATGCTTTCTATACCTTGTTTGAGAAACTAAATCGTACTGAAAAATATAGCTGTAAAAATCTTTGAGGCTGAAACTGTGTCTATATTATTGTTTTCCCTCAAATAAATTGAAATGATTCTTTTTATTTTTAGAAACTAAAGATGCCATTTAGACGTTGTAGAATGTTGAGATCTTAGAGACTGAATGGTCTCAAAAACTGTCTAATCAGAATGGTAATTTACATGCTAAATTATAGCAACAAGATTATTTTTTTTACCTTCTGCTAAAGTTTACTCTTTATTAGCTAATGGAAGGTAGTCCATGACAGAATCTGCTGTAGTTCAGATTACATTTTACTAATCTCCAAGATGTATTCAGAAGAAAAAAAAAAAAAAAGGGGAGAATAGAATATTTAGTCTCATTATTTTTCTTTCTAACTAAAATACTATAGTATTTAGAAAACATATCAAATTATCAAAATTTTTCGATAATATTAGCAAATTTATTTGATTACTAATCAAATTATCAAATGATATAAAAATACCAAATTATCTTCTCATAGCTTAAAATCCTCTTTGAGTAAATGTAGTGCAATTTAAGATGGTAAAAGCACACAGTTCATTAGTAACAAAAATTTAAAAGTAATAAGGGTTATTTTTAAAAGCAATATAACACAAATATTCAGAATTAATTTTTGCTATACCATGCACTGTGAGTGTTCCTGTTTGGAGTATCAGCATGATGAGAAACTATGACAAAACCCCGTGATTTACTGCCCTAATTCTGTACTAAGAATTCTGGCTCTTGAATTACAAGGTATCAAAATTGCACATCCAGTTCATAGGCTTTTTGAATTAAAATTCTCATATGCATTGAAACTACATGCTGAAATCAGCCTCTATCATCTAAGTTTGGAGAGGGGTAAAAGAGAGCAAGAATATCACACTTGCTATTCCTAATAATTTAGAGGATTTTTCTGATTTAGAAGCATTTAGTCTACATTTGATCTAACAAGATTCTTATAATTTTCATGATTTAAAATATATCACGCAAATTAAGATTAAATCTGAGTGCAGCTTACTATGATGATCAGTAAATACAAATTCTTTTGAAATGTGTATTGGACTTTAAAGTAAAATCTTAAGTGCAAATGGATTTGACAGCCACGAACAGGAAAAAACCTGTACTTATAGATAAATGTACTTTTATTAAGCATTAATCTATACTTATGTTTCTTAAATCACACTCAATACAATTAGTATAGATTAGATTTGTAGCACATTTGTAGCTGCTACCCTTTTTTAATTACTTGTTTTATAACAGAAATGGCTCTGATAATGTAAAGAATGAAAATTAGTTATTTAAAACCTTAAATTTGGTAATAAAATCTAAACATTGTCATACACTGAAGTGCTTCAAAAACTCAAAAGCACAACACAGAATACTAACACAGATCTGTGAATTACACTAAGGCAGTGCTATAAGGTACAATATTTCCATGAAAAGACCCAATTTTGGAGCTATAACTGCAATATAATTGCAATAAGGATTCCTCTTAGTTGATCTGATTAGGCAAAAAAAAAATTACTTTGCTGACTCTGTAGAGAGAGAAGACTTTTTAAACACAAGCTCACGTTCAGCTTTAGTTTACAGTGAGCAAACAGCAATTGACACATCAGAAAATTAGAAAAACACTCATGGAAACAACAGACAAAACGTTGCAACTTAAAATAAAGTGACCTGGAACAATTTGGCATTATTCAAGAATGTTTAACTTTTATGGTTTTTTTCACTGAAAATTTTCAGATTATGTGCAGCAATTTTTTTTTTCTTTAAAGATCTTGCAAGTACTTAGGTATGAAAGTGACTGTGTACATAAGACAGAACTGTGAAAGTCTTACCAAATTTGTATTTTAAAAGACAATTCTCCTTACAGAAACGAACATAATTTTATTCTGTATGTTAATTATAAGGATTTCTTTTTATTTTCAAAATTCTGTTAACTCTAAAGCTACAACATTTTCTTGCCATGTATTTCATCACTAAAACTGATGTTATAGTGATGAAAATTACTAGTTTTCTTTTACTTGCTATATTTCACTTATTTACTACATTTCTTTTGCAACTTCCATGTCTGAGGACCCACAGACCCGAGAGAGTTTCCCTTGTGAAAGTGGGAATTACCTCCTTAAAAATGGTACCTCTTTTCAGGTACAACATTTTTTAAAGTATCAACATTTAACACTTAGCAGCTGGGATGTAGAAACTTGGGTCATTAGACTAATCTACACACTTGCTCAGTGAGTTCCTTCATGCTGGTTCATGGCACATATTTTTATTCTCAAGTTGTCTTGCTAGCTGTAAATGAGACTCTCCAGAGTTCTCAGACCTGAGCCCAGCCCCACCAGAGAGCTGCTGTCAGGGTGAGCAGGCAAGGCAGTCACAAAACACTCTTTATTTTCACATGCATTACATCCCAAACTTAGCAGGTTGAAACAGTAATAGACAGGTCATACCTGAGCAACACACTCCTCTGAAAACATTTGCCTTAAGGGAAGCACACAAATTTTTCTTGCATCCTCTGAAATGGGATCTGTTGTCACAAAGTTGTACTTGAGTTCAGAAGAAAGAGGCTTGGTTCAAAATAGGATTATTCACAGACAAATGCAGCTTTATGAAAAAAAATATTTTCCTACTCAATTATTGCAAAATATAAGAGAAAGATGCAAAATACACTGACCTGTAATCCTACCCGAGCTGAAAATCTCAGCAGCTGAAGGCAAACTTCTGAAGCCAGATAATTTAAAATAACTTGCTTCAGTTGTTCTTGATTAACTCCCTTTGAGGGCACAAACCCATCTTTTTCCTAATCAGCTGAGAGCCATTTAAAATGTGGACTAAGCTAATGGAGGAATAGGACTGTCTTAAAAAGAAAAAAAAAAAAAAAAAAAGTCATCCACAGAAGCAGCTAATGTTACATGGGAAATTCAAGGTGCATTACATTATATGCATTATTTTACACTATAGCTCAGAAAAAGGAAGAGATAAAAATTGTCCCCAAACGTTGTGTGCCAGCTCTTCTTTCCCAGAACATCAACAGTCTGCATCAGGTTATGTTCCTGGTGCTCCTGACAGGCTGCCCTGGGTATGGCCAGCTGAGACCAGGCTGTGGGACATGGGGTAGTTTCACACCTCATATTCACCCCAGCACTTTCTGTGAAAATGCATCCTCAAAAGCAGAGGTTTACCTGTGACCTCTGAGGATTATGACGAGCTTAGAAACTGTAAACCATTTACCAGCAGTACACCCACAATGATGCTCTGGATGGGCTAAGAGGCAGCAGGGGCTGAGTGGAAGCATCTTCCCTTTCATTCCAAGGATTCATGTGCCATCCTTCATCTGTGGTTTAGGCATGGATGTGATAATTGCTTAACTGAAAGATAACTGCTTGGAGCAAGGTAAGGACTGTCATTTCCATAATGCCACTGGTTTGTTTTTTTTTTTACAGTTTATTAGCATGTGTACTATCATCTCTTTGGGTTATTTTTCTTTTGTGATCAAGTTACACGTGAGCTAACAACTGAAACGTGAATTAATTTATGCTGCAAATTTGGCTTTGGCTGCATTAGGTGGCTTTCTACTCAGCAACAGAGAGCAGGGATGTTCTACTCAGTGAGTGAGTGAGTGAACCTTGTCACAGGTGTGCTAAACGAAGTTACTGCTCCAGGTTAAGCAAATTGATGTCCTTATTGCTCCATGTCAGCCTGCAGTGTGCTTAACTACATGGTGCCTAAGGTAATAAGGAGTTGTTCTGGGTTAGGTGCTCTATGTAGTACCTCTCACAGTACAAATGCAAGTGCAGTGTGGGTTTAAGAAATCAAATATTGGTAAACAAGCGAATGGAAAGGCTTTTTCCCACTGACATGCAGATCAGCCCAAACATGCTGTAAAACAGTGTGATGGCAGGGCCAAGGAGAAGAGCAGGAAAATGGTCCCTTTGGAAAACGGTCAGCCTTAACAAGGGACATAATGGAAAGTGCTGCAGTTTCCGTGCAGCTTCATCTTTCTTTAGGGAAATAATAACCATTCAGCTGTCTTCAGAGAAACACATGGGATTTTGTGCAGAGGTTTTTAGGTTCAGAATTCTGAATGCTGAAGGAAAGCTGCAGAGAGCCTGGTGAGCCCTGGCCCCCAGACCCCTGGGAAGGGGCTGCTTCCCCTGCAGACCCCACTATGGCCAGGGCACCTGGGCCCTCTCCCACTGCTGGGACAGTGCCTCATCCCCAGTCAGTGGCCACAGGGGCATCCCTAGTGGCCAGGCTGTCAATGTGGCAGGGATATGCTAGTGACAGGACCATGGGGCAGGGGCCAATCCTGTGCACCCACCAGACCCACATGAGAACTGTCCCAGTATCTCCCCATTGGAACAAATGGGCTGGGGCACACCAGGCAGGTTCCAGGAGAGACCAAATCCCTGCAAGCAGCAGCCAGGGACAGATGAATCCATGCACATTCGTGCAACGTTCTTGATTTGGCACAGGTTATTCTGATAAAAGTCTGAAGTCCATGAGTATAGGGTCACATCAGCCATTTCCAAAATGCAGCCACAGCTCAGACAGCTTTTAGCAGCTCTTTATAATTTCAGCTTCACAGCAGATACCTCCACCCTCTGCAGCTAAATTGGGCATTTCAAACACCATATCTCTTACATACCTGCCAATGGGCAGAGTTTTCAAATATAAACAATAACTTCTCAAAATGTAATGAAAATTAATAATTTTATTTCACAATCTTGCTTCAGATTTATTTCAAGGCTGAATGACAGTTTAATGCTAGATATAATCTAACGTGAGTGATCAAGGCATTTTCCTGTTAAAATATCCTTCAAGTTAAAAGTTCAAAATGACTGTATTGTTAGCACAATGATATGCTATTTACTAATGTGTGAGTTATTATATTAATAAAATTTGATATAGCATTATTAAATAAATACCCAGCACATTCTGGATGAAATTTAAGAAAAAAACAACAACCCTCAAACAATTAAACCCAAGGTGGAAACACAGGCACTTGGCTGGGAAGTATAGGAAGTGGATTTTATCTCTCTTTTCTCTATCATTTCTGCTTAAGCAGGGTAACAAACAGGAAAAAGACCCTTTAAATGCTCTCATGACCCCTCGGTGTTAGACATGGGAGAAACACAGCTGACCTGCACTGTGAAGTGCTGTAGCTTTGCAGAAAGATCAGAATTCTTTGATACGACCTTAAAATCATACCTCGGTGTTAATTTCTAAATAATAAAGTCAAGAAGAATCAGTATAAATTCAGAGACAGTTCAGTGTGACTGAAGCTACAAGATACTGTGATGTGTGATTTAAAGAGCTCATAAAAGCAGACAGCTGGCTTTAGAATCTATGGAAAGCAATAAAGCAGTTAAAAATTCTCCCAGTTGTAAGGCCTATAGATTTCCTTATCTTAAATTCTTTGGCTAAACCCCTGGAGCAAATTGCGGGGCACTTGATGGGAGTTTTGTCTTTCAGCCTGGGGGCTCCAGGGACAGTTTCCCGGCCCCTCTCTCTGACCCCCCTCGGTGCACGGTGTCTCCGCTACAGGGAAGCTTGTCTTGGCGGCAGTGTCTAGACATTCCCAGCTACGATCCTTCCTGACAGCCTCATGCCAGTGGTAATTTAAAAATTGTTTGGGATAGGCTGCGCCTCATAGACACAGGGAGCCAATAATAACCCCCAGTTCAGTGACCCTGGTCAGAGCATCAAAAAGAAGGTACAGGCAACCTCAGTTCAGCATTGGGTCAGGAATCGTGACCTCCTCTGACCTTTCTTGTAGATTTAACATTGTTTTGAGAAAGAGAAGAATAAAAAAAGATATGACTCCAGGCAGTTCTGAAAAGCACTCCAGCTTCCTGTACTGTACACATGCATATAAGCAACATGTTTAAACAGATGCAGCCCTGGCAAGCCTAAAAAATTAGGATTTAGATACTTTGTAAATTTTTTTTCCTGGAGTGCACATGTATTTATTTTGAAAACTTTGAAGTGAAAAGACACTGTATGAAAATTTTGCTATATTTAATAGAAAAGACAAAGAAGAAGGGGAGGTAAGTTGTTGTTTTGTTTGTTTGTTTTTTTAATGGAGAATGAGCTAAGAAAAAACACTGTCCAGTGGATCAGCTGTGTATACCAGAAGAAAAAAATCAGCACTGAGATTACTAGAGAAACTGCCTTGTAAGACTAAAATGCATACAATTGCAGCCTGATTGGTTTTCAAAGGTTTCCTTTGTATACACAGTATTTGCAGTCACAACCAATAAACCAAAATATACTAGCACTTTATTTGTGGTTTTGGTTTTGAAACTGCATAATGGTGACTAATATTTTCTCAAAACCTACTTTATACTGTTTATTTAGTAGAATTTTCATGCACTGTACCTAGAAAGTATGAAATATACTTTGTGTGGTTCCAAAGGGTTGTGAAGTCTCAGGAAGAGGTTTACCAGTTTATGCAAAGAGCAGAGAGTGTTTCTCCTCCCAGATTTTATGTGGGCTGGTGCAGCTCAGAAACATGTTAGCCAGGAGAGGGGAAGGGAGAGCAAAGTAACAGGAGCTCTCAAAGAGATGTAAGTATAAAGCAGGTAGATGAACTGCAAATTCCAGCAGAACTACATACAGATTTTACAGAGGAAAAGTCAGTTTAACAAGACCAAGGACATCAGTGCTGTTGCTGTTTACAAAAGGAAAATATATAAATTTCTGTTACAGAAAGGACACTGTCAGCAAAGATCAGCACTAAGATGTCACAGTAGGGCCCTGGGCTCTGTGCCCATTCCCAGACAGAGCAGCATGTTCCCCAGCATTCTGATTAAGGAGGTATCATGATCAATTAACTTCTGATCATGTCCAAGCCATCACCACTCAGCTCACTGGCTGTGCTCATCTCTGTCCTAGGAAAGCACCAGTAGCTTCTGTGAGCTTTTGCTCTTGAACTGAACACTCCTTGGAAATACGTCAGAAGTTTTTGCTGCACCAAAGTTATTGTTTAAGACTCTCTTCAAACACAGGCAGCTGTCTCTATACTTTGAGACAGCTGATTATATTCCATTTATATTCTAAAATTGTCTCATAAAGCTTTAGAGATACACACTGATTCTTTTTTTAATTTTTTTATTGAAAGGCTATAGATTGATCTAATAATGAGAGCATGGGAGACAGGGACCCTACAGTTCTATCTGTAATTTTCTAATTCAGTACTGGCAAGGCTAAGCTCTTGCAGCATAAAGCCTTCCTAGAGAGCTACTTCTTACCAAATTCCCATATTTAACTAGAGATAAGTTTGTCAGCATCCTCACAGGAACTACCAGCCTATACTTTAAGCAAGTTCTGTAAAAGCCAACTCTTGGGTGAAATTCCTAAGACTTCCTATACCCATAGGTCAGGAGAAGAAATAAGTTGCAGTCTGATGTCCTCTCTGAGTGAGCTGAGACATAGTATTTGTTTGCCAGAAACCATTCATATTGCACATCTTTATAACTTTTTGCCTTTTCCAGCCTTCTCTGGCAGCAGCACTCACTGTGGAAAAGCAACTGAAGAAGCAGACAATTCTGATAACCTGCCTTTCCCAGTATGCAATCTGCCATGGGCCTGGATCTGCTCAGTTCTTAATGCTGCAGAACTTCTCCAGCATAGACCTTTGGTACCTCTTTGTAATCAGTAATGGCAAGTTAAAACAACAGCTGTGTGGGGTTTTTTTTCCTCTCTGTTTGAAGTATCACAGTATTGTTCTGCTCTTTGATACCAGTGCTCACTAGGGTGTGCAATGTCAGTAAACTGATCCAAACATCACCACTCACAAGGACTGCATACAACAAAAAGCTCTGGTTCCTGTGGATACCCTGAAGCTGCAAATTATTAAAGATTACCTGAAATTACTGTTCTCTGTGCACAACAAAACTCCAGAGGCTAAAGTGATCACTGAATCATGACAAGAAACTCATGAGGGGCCTGTGTCAGGCTGTAGCCCACGAGATGACTAGTACTTCCCCAGAAAAGGAATAAGAACCTGAAAACCAGAGTGAAAAGGGGGAAAATGTTCTGATGTCATGTATCTCCAAGCACGAGGCCATAGCACTGTGTGCTAAAGGGAAGTTGCAGTGGGCTGGGAAGCAATTATGAGTAGTGTCTGCAAACACAAGAATTGTGGGGCAGTGTAATAGAGCCAAGCAGACACTGGGGCACTGGGCCCCTGGCTGAGAGACACATTCCTGCAGAGGATTCATGAGCCTCACTCACCCCTGAAGCTTTCACCCTGGTCTCTCCAGGTTCACATCTCCCCTTTTATGCTGGAAGTTTTCTTTCATGGCTGCATCAGTAAATGACTGAAACAGGAATCCAATTAGTCCTTTGAGCAAACAAACAAGAATAATAACAATAGGAGAAATAATAAAAGTTATGATGGCTCTGGTAACTACAGTGTTACTGGCTCTAATGATTAGCTGATGTAATTTCCATATAACATTAGTAGTGTAAATAATTAAATCTGCATGAGAACGTCCAGCTGGAAACCCAGGCAACCAAGAGAAAATCACTTTTAAAACTTAACATCAAATTGATTAACTTTTAAGTCCTGAATTTCTGCTTCCCATGGGGGCTGATATGGGAAAGCAAGAGGTTAGACCCTACTAGATGCTATTGTGTTTCTATGACAACATGGTGTTTCAAGTAGCCTCTGCCATTACCTATGATTGGTAAAATCACTAGACAGTGTATAAAGTGGCCAAGAGAATCAGCAGCCAATAAATGCAGAAAATCCTTAAATCAAAGAGACACAGAAATAAGAGATGGAAACAACCTGTTAGATCATCTTGCTCGTTCCCTGAGGCCCTGTTGAGTATTATTAACAGTCTCAAGAACCTTGAAAAATCCTAAAAACTCCATCCAAGACACTTGTAAAAACTGACTGAAGAAGAGAGCAGTTTCTCAGGAAGTTATAAAAAAAAAAATCTTAATCCACTTTCAGTAAGTACGCACGCACTGTACCAACCATGCTTAGGTGTTATGTTTTCCAGCATTTGAGAAATGAGATGCATGAGAGAGGTTTCAGTAACACAAGGTTACTGAGAGTAAGTAAGGGAGAGAGGTTTCCCTAACACAAGTGCTTTTGCCAAAGATAAGAACTCCTTCAGTGTCAGCTAAGTTCCACCAGTTTCTCCCATCCTCACTCCAGAACAGCTTTCTGCACCCTGAAAACAGAAAAAGTATTTTGAAGATCCTACAAGAGCATCTGCTACTGCCTGTCTGTCTGAATATTGGCAAGATGAGGTGTAGGCAGGACTGTATCTCCTTGCCATGCTCATCTGCCTTTCCCACCTCTCTCTGACTGCAAGAGCTCAGTGATGTGCCAGGGCAGCACAACTCTCACTCCATTTTCCAGTGGTCAGCACCTCCCGAGTCCCAGTGAGGCTCCCTGGGGACCTGACTGCAGCTGACAAGGACAAAGCCACTCGTCTCCATACAGGAACCTATCAAGAGTATAGTTCTGTAGCTTCTGATCCAAGCTATTAAATTTACCAACAGGGTGAGCAAGAATAATGCTCAGCAGCTGACACAGAATTTCTGGCATCTCTGCGCATGATTTGTTTTCTCAAAAATATCTCCTGATCACACTTAACCTCTCAAGAAAAGAAAAGATGACAACTTATTCTATGTTCTTATTGCCAGTGTTTTACTGCATCTGCTGCTTTTCCAAGTGTGGGACCATGATTTTGTTCATATTCAGGACTGACTCCACTTTTGATAAAGTAATGTGGACTTTGAAGCTTGCTCTGGCTGGGATCACTTTGAAAGACCAGTTGCATTCCCAGTGGAAGTTAGTCTTATTTTCTTCACAGATAAAAAATAAAAAGTAGTAGTGCCTATTATCCCAAGGGCGTTGTTTACATTCATTTAGCAACTGCTTCCAAGGAGCTACAGAGTTCAAGAGCATTGCTAAACAGTGAGAGCCCATCCTGGATTGAGTTACTGACAGAATTACAGCTGACACTAAGAACTGCTTGAAATGTCTTGAGGGGAACTGCAGACAATGGGCTGTATTATTTAGCAGAATAAAGGTGAAGATACAGGGGATACATGAGACCAAGAAAGGCAGAGTCAGTGAGTCTACCCCAAGCATCAGCTTGATCCCAGATCAAGAAAAGGAGGAGCTGAAGTTAAATAGAGCAATTTGCTGAAACTTCAGTAATTTTTATTCTTTCTTCTCCCAGGATGCAACCACACTTTGGAACATCAGACATATTCTTTGCATACTCTTATATCAATACCTTCCTTTCCCATAAATAAAGAAGTTTCCAGTGCAGAATCTCTTCCTCTTTGAATCTGAATAGCTTTCCTCAAAGGCTAAGACTCTAGATAGCACTAACAATCTTTATACCAGCTCTTAAAAAATGTGAGACAGCAGAGAGTACAAATTGATGGTCTCCTCTGGTAAACGACAAAGCCTGGTATTAGCACCATTCCAAAGAAAAAGGTCAGTCTTCACAGCATTCCTGTATTAAACAGTACTTTGGTGACACTGAGACACAAGCCTGACGCACTCCATCATGGAAAAGTACAGGACAGGGCTGCTGATGCTTGGGCTGAAAAGGGTGGGGAACCTGCTCCAGAGACATCCATCCATCTCCTAAGTTCATGTGCCACAGGCACATTCATTCTTCTTTTGAATTCACATACAATAAACATTCAAACCAGCAGAAACATTTCTGAGGACAGAACTCCAAATTATGTGGAAGTGAACTTCCTTGCTCATATGCTACAAGTCTTATCACCAGATTCCTTAACTCAGTCTCTAGGAGCAGAAAAGTGTAAAAGCACCACAGAAGCTGTCTGGCTACACCCTACTGGGCAGCACAGCTTGGATTCAAGTATTTATAATTGTTACTGTAAAAGGTGGAAAAGCGTTTGAGTTAAACATTTAAAAAAACATTCATGGTATTTCATAGGCACAAAATGAGAATAAATTTGTCAGAGAAATTATTTGGTGGAAATTATTCCCTAGAGTTCTCATATTAGCTAAAAAAATAAGGCACAAAATGAAAAAAAAAAAAAAAGTTTAGCTCAGGTTCTGATACCAGTGTATATTTACCATGGGGATACTTTATAATTCTCCCATTTAAGTGGATTACAAGACAGGTGTGATATTTTCTTGACAAGCATCAAGAAGAGGTAGTAATATGTTATCAATAGTGTTGAATGAATCTCCTGCCTGTAATTAGCTATTACAGCATAGAAGTCTTGTGCTCTGCTAGAAGAAGAGGTTTATTGTATTGTGGATAGAGACAGTGGTCAGATTTTTCCCATTTCACACATACATGTTGGTCTCAGCTAGATATATCTGCACTTGGCCATTTTGTAGAGCACTATATGAAATTTAGTCAGATGAGTTTCTTTTACTGCCCCCATGTCAGGGAAGTTCTCAGCCTCTTGAGGAAATCTACAGAGAGCAGTAAAGCCCAATTGTCCAACCTAGCTCAGCAATTGTGTCAAAGCACTATCAGGGGGTTCAGAATAATTTTTCATTCAGTGCTCCTTAGAAGTAGTTGCTGTCTACTTTAAACCTCTTCTCCTTTACTGCATATATTACTATACCAGCACTGCTCAAGAATTCTGAGCAGAAGGTAAGAATTGCCTAAATGATAATTCAGTTGCTTACTTCAGCTGGGGCATAAGCTACAAACAATTAGCAAGAGTTAGCAACCTGTCAGAAGCAAGTACATGTCCCACAGCACCTCTCCACAGAAAGAGAGCACAGTAACAGGCAACACAATCCCATTGCAGATTGCTTCATTCTCTGCTTAGCTGGCCTGATAAGGATGCCATTAAAATGCCTCAAAATTGCAATATTTTTATTTTGCATGAAAGACCATTTCCAAAAGAAACATAGAGATGAAGTTGAATTCCAGAACTGTTAGAATCAAGTAGGAAGCTGCCTGCTGTGGCTAGGTAACTCTATAAACAGGTCTGTGTTTAAAAAGCTGTCTGTTCCTACAGCTTTTTACAGTAAACCACAAAAGAATAAATTTGCAGTAATACTCTTACGGATTCAATTTCCATCTGCATATGCCATGAGGCTTATAGCTAATGCTGCTAGTTTCTTCTAACTTCATGGCCCTAAACCTCCACCTGCATTTATAGCAAAAGCCAGTCCAGTCCCATAAGGCCTTTCCCAGGAGCCTTGGGTTAAAATATTTTTTTCAGGGAGTCCACGGAAAATTTGTACCACTTTTCTTCTGTTTCCTGCACAAAACCCTGACAAAGGCAGCAATACAGAGTCAGCCCAGCTGACTGCCCCTGCTGTAGCCTCTGGCAACTGAACTGGGCTGTGAACCTGTCCCACCAGCAATCGATTTCACAGAAACACAGAAGCAGTGGGGCAACTGGCACAGCTCCTCCACCAGCCTCATGTGCCAGAGGCTGTGGACAAAAAGCTGCCCTTTCCAATACATAAACTATGGTCAGAAAGACCATCCTCACAAACAGCAGCAGGGATGAAAGTATGATAATTGTCAGCAGCAACTAAACCTTTATCTTCCTAATTGCTGAAAACCCAGCCCTTCATGAGCAGGTAGCAGGGTGATTCCCTTTAGAAACATCTCCTTTCTAGCTGTGCTTCATTAATAGCAACATTTATCTTTGAAGCTCACCACCACTGCATTGGATCCCTCTCCCTGTCCTCCATCTTGTGCGTTTTCCTTACTCACCTTCCTGCAGCGGGACTCAGCCCTGACAGGACTCCACGGGAAGGCAAGAAGGAATCCCTCCTCCTCTCCACAAGCAATGGGAGATCATTCCTCACATATTTTATTCCCTATTATTTTGACATTCTTAAGTTAAAACACGATCACTTGGCTCTTGAGCCAGCAGAGCAGCATCTCCCTTTGATGGCAGCTCGGCTCCTGCTGTGCTGCCTCACATTCTGTGCTCAGGAGCTGTGCTGGGAGCACTCTGAAAACTGCCCCATGCAGAGGGGCCTGGGCAGCAGACACACAGTGACCACCAACAAGAAACAGCAGCAACAAAACCTCTGAGCCACACGGCATGAGTGGCCGCCGAGATTGACTTCATATTTCTGCAGCAAAACAAAGCAAAAGAACCAGAATGTTTTGCCTTGCTGAAACCCCACAAATCTAATATTGCTGCCTTGCCCAGACCAGCACTGTCCAACTCGAATATTTTTACATAAGCAGCAACTGGTGTGAACTCATACCTCTTACAAAATTATATGAGTGCTGCTGAAGAGTTTTCCCTCTACTTTCTGGTAATTTAAAGCAGTTTTTGACATCTTTGTATGAAAATTATGTCCTGGATATTCAGCAAGATTCAGAATTGGACAAGGCATTAGGGCAAGCATCCTGGTGCTGCCCTCCTGCAGAAACTCATCTTATCTTTATAACACAAAGCTCTGTGCTCAGAGGCAGCCTAAGGGTTGGTCAGGGCTCCCTCAGCCCCTGTCAGACTGCAGGGCTGTGCCGGCAGCAAGGGGGAGCGTGCAGGGCCTGAGCTGCTGAAGTAGAGCAGAAACGTTCTTAGAAAACACTCAGAATGTGTGCAAAACGGTCACATAAGCTTGTGGCTTGACACAGCCCTGGGTTCCCAGCCCACAGGCACCTCCCTGGAATAGCCACTGATGCTGAAGAGCTGTAGCCACAAGGTACCCTTGGTGCTGGGAGGCAGCAGATCCTGGGCTGTCATGGCACAACCAAGGGTCACTGAAGTGACCAGCTCTGGCACTGCCGTGACAGCTCACTCCAGGTGGACCCAGGGGTTTTGGGAAAATGAGAAGATGTTTTATTCTCTCAGCTTATTTTCTTACAATTTGAGTAGGCCAGCCTGCTGAGATCAATCTCATTTACTGAGATGACCCATCTATTCAGTACAGGGGTCCCATGGAAGAGAGAAAGGCTGGCCACGGCAAATCTATGCCACTGTTGTGGTGTGGACTACCCCCCACCCGCAGAAAACCTTCCAGATTCAGTGCACATGTTCTGGCATGCCATCTGATCCAAATTAGAGCAGGCCTGCCTGGGTTCCCTTGCTCAGCACTGAATTCCAGCTGTGGTAAGCCATGAACGCTGTTACACCTCGTTTCTAATTTGAATGCTTTTTACATTTCAATATATTATGTCTGAATGTTAAAAGTTTCCACAAGAGGTGGATTTTTCCCAATCCCATCAAGTAAACCTGCAATGCAGTCAGCCTACAGAAAGCTTTGATATAAATTGTCACCTCCCCTGCCAATGCCTTACAGAAGACACAAGGGAGAGGAGAATGAACACAGGCATGGGACCTGTTTAGGTAAGATATTCAGATTTTAACTAACACACACACTCCCACATTTATTTTCAGGCTGTATGGTAGCAGTAGCACCACCAGTCTTCTCCTGTGCCACCCTCTCCTCCCTGCCAAGGGCACACTGCTGATAAGGGATCTGTGGTGCAGATTAACTTCTGTACTAATAGTTCCACAAGGTACCTATGGTACCAGCTGAAATTGAGATGGAAAGGCAGTCTTTACAGTCATCTTTGAACTCCGACTAAAGAAGTACTCATGAGAAAGAAAGGTTAAAAAAAAAAAAAAGAAAAATAAATGTCTACCTCCACAGAAGATTAGTGCAATCTCAGTTTACAAATTTCAGAAGTTGTCTTGGATGATGATTAGGCTTAACAAAAGAAAATGATGAAGTTCAAAGGATCACAAGTCAGATGTCATCTGAACTGTGCTTATCTGAAAGTAGCTTGTTTTCATCTCAGCTGTTACCTGTGCCCCCATTTAGTAGAAATCTGGCATTCCAGACCAGGAAAATATTTGTTGAGTTGAATCTCTCCCCATCTACAGTGAGGATATGTATTCTGGGTCTAGTTAGGTCTGGAGCTACAACTCTGCAAGTAATACTGACAACAGACTCAGACAGTCCTGCTGTCCAAGCACCTTTCTTGTTTCTCTTGGCATCATGGTGGATTCACATCCTCCTGTTAAAGACATGCAATAACAATGCAACTGCTCCTGTCTTTGCAGCATGTTGTTGCCCCAGAGAATGTTCTTGTTCACCTGCAGATGAAGTAACATGCAGCTAGGGATTTTGGAAAAGGTTCAAGAAAGAAAATCCTACAGCTATGACTACAGCTTTTGTTTGGGTTTGGTTTTTTTTAATGTTTGACACAGACTAAAAGTTCATCTCCGAATATGTCATGCAAGAAAGGAAGCAGGTGCAAACCACATTCCCAGGTGTTGTTTCCACCACAGTCAAGAAACAAAGGAATAGTCCTACCAGGCTGCAGAGGCACAGCAGCCACTCACCATAGCACTAGCCCAGCAAACTTCTGGGGCAAAAGCTGAATTAGGATGTGAAATAGAAGGAAGAACTGGCACACAGAAACAGAAAATCTAGCTTTTGGAAGTTCAGAGGAGCTTGTTTGAAAATATCCTTGCAGACTTAGAAATCAGAGAGAGGATGAGTAACAAACAGCCCCATCCAAACTCGTCTTTCCAGTTCCTCAACTACCATGACACACACCATTTGCAGCAGTGCTCCATGCACTCTCACAGGGAGTGAGTCCTCCCACCCTGTAGAGCTCCCACCACAAAGCCAGTGCAAAAGCCCCCCCAGATCTGCTGACGGAGAAGATGAGAGCTGAATCACAGGAGCTGCCCATCCAGCCAGACACCTTCTCCAACAGCCTGCTAAGTGGAGAGAGCACCATTATCCAATGCCAGCTTCTTGGGGTTTGCAGGTGATGTGATCTATTTTTCAAAGAGAAAATGACAGCTGTTTTTTTCCTGTCCTCCAGCTGAATACTGCAGCTTCATGCTCAGCCAACATGCAGGAGAGAAGATAATTTTCCCTGACTGTGAGTCCAGAGGAATTGCAGAAAATCTCTCTTACTAAGCAGCTTACTGGTTAAAACTGTACACAGTCTCCAGAAGAGTGAGGCCAGCAGGATGGGTAATTCACTGAGACAGGGAGAGAGCAGCAGCAGCAGCTGCTTTTCCTGATATCAAGATAAGACTCACAGTGTTGGGGGTGGCAGGTTTTGTAATAGCAATCACTAGGACAGTGAAAGTGATGCAAATGTAAAAAATAAAGGGACAGGGCAAATACAATATTTTGGTTTCTGTAACTGCAGGTAAGCAAATTATAATGATAAAAGTTTGGAATATTTCAAGAAATTAAATCAAAGAGATAATATTTAAATCATAAAAATGTGGCTGTTGACATTTTACTTGAAAACTATAACAAACTCTCCATAACCAGTAGTTTAGCTTATGTTATATGCCTGCCAATTATTCACATTGATCTGCTAATAATAGGATATGGAATGCTTTTCATCATCAGAGAAGCATAGTTATTAGTCAACTTTGGGACTGGTGGTTCTGTTCATTATTCTCAACTATACTAATGTAAAAGTTGATGTACAGAAAGAAGGCGATTTTGTGATTTTGCTGGGATTACTGGAACTCAGGAGTAGCATGAACTTCCCCAGGCCTCTGCTCTTACCAGCTGCTCTTGCCAAGCTGGTGGATCCATGGACAGCAAACAGCAGGTGGTGGTTTTCTCAAAAAGGTGAAATCAGGTCTAAACAAAGCCAGGCCCACCACCCCACCTACCCTTTCTCTAAACTACACTGTGGAGTTTATATAGGAAGCAGCTGAATTTACAAAAACAGCTACGTCAGAGAACATTTGTTTTCTTAAAACCTCTCCTGGTTGCAGACAAAATTCTTGCAACTGAGCCAGTTGTTCAGGTGCCCCTGTGGGACTGGGATTAAAGGAGTGATCAGGTGGTCAGCAGCTCTGAGTTTCATTCCACTGTTGGTTGCTAGCAAAGGTTCAGAATTTGGCTCATTTATCCCACTCCATGAGCTGAGCTTCAGAACAAAGCAAACAATGCCAGCTGTCTACAGATGACATGCAAAAAGACATCACACTGAACTGTGTGGGTTGCTCACAGCTAGAGAGATTACACGATGAGCTTGATTTAGTAGCTCCTGAATAACACCCATGCCCTGTCGTTGCAGAGCAAGGCAGCAGATAACAACCAAATGAAAATCAGGCAATATGAAATGCAGGTAAGTGAGACATTTTGTTGTGTGGCATTCCTATCAGCAGGTTATAATGCAAGTCTCATCAACAGGATTTAAAACAGGGCAAGTAAATCAGCAAAACCCCAAATAATACTAACAAATACATGAGTTTAGGCAATGATGTAGAAGCAAGCATGCTTTGGTGTGTATAATGACTCCCTTGTGGGCCAGAGACACCTTCCTGCACGCTGGTTTTCTGCAGCTGGTGTAAACTGCAGTGAGGAAGGTGTAAGACACAGGCACTGGGCAAGTGCTCTGGTAAAAGGGCAGGTGACAAACATAACCCAGCAACTCTTCTTCCAGGTCTGGCAGACAGCATCATAACTGAGCTCAAGTCCAGGAGCTACTCTTCTCTACCAACCATTTCAACAGCTAAAATCTCTTTCATTAAAAGCATTTATATACTTATTTAAATTATTGCCACATTAGAACTTAATCTTCCCCTACAGATTCTTTCTTAGAGTTGTTCCTATTTGCATAATTAAAATTAGAATGGTAGACACTTTTGTGCAGGTTGTTTTTTTGGGGTTGTTGGTTTTTTGTTGTTGGGGTTTTTGTTTGTTTTTTTGTTTTGTTTTTTTTTAATAAAAGGCAGGGGCACCACCTAATGGTGAGTTCGAACCCTTGGCTTTTTCTCTCTGCGTGGATGGCTGGTTATTACACCAACACTGACACTACAGATAGCAGAGAAAAAATCAAGCTGTTAAACTGAGTTTGAATTGTCAATTGCTAACCTTATATTACACAAAAATGCACATCCCCATTCCATAACCCCTGAGCATAACTAATATTAAGAAAGAAAATAAAACAAAGAGGATTTTATGGCAACTGTACGTTAAATTAAACTTAAATTCTTAGAAACTAAGTTATTCCAGTGCATGAGGGGGGAAAAAAAAAAAAAAAAAAAAAAAGGGAAAAAAAAAAGCCCTGGCAATGGCTTGTAGTGACAAGCTAGTCCAGGGTTTGTAGTGGCAATCCAGCCTCTCCCTGCCAAGCAGTATTTCAACTGGAGATCTGCAAACTGTACAAGCACTGGTCCTCACGTACATCAGATTAATAATTTTGAATAAACTTAAAAGCAAGTGTTTATCTTGATGAGTTTTTTTGTGGCTTCCTAAATTTAGACCTAGGATTTTGCTTTCTGACATCACAGTGAAAACAAAGAAGGGAAACAAAGGAAAAAATTCCCAGTGCTATCAGTGTGTCACTTCTTGCTGCATGAAATTGAAGCTTCTGCTTTCTAAGGCCACTAGAAAATTAAAAATTCAGTCACCACCAGTCCTGATGCCCATAAAGGTGCAGAGATTGCATGGGAGTGGCACTTTTGGGAACTCTGGCATATTTGGGATTGTTGATTACAATTCACAGTAAAATTAAGGTAACTTCCAGGTGAACATTCCTCACTGATAAATTCAGCAGAGGAAAACCCTTAGTAGCTCACTAGTTGCATCTCTATACATGTAAAATGTTCAGGGATGAGCAGAGAGCTCAAGTATCTACCACACAAGACATTACATTTAGACCAGGTAAAAATTCAGTGTGGAACAACAAGGGAACATAGGTGTTTCAAATTCAGACTGTATAACAGCATAAGACATTATCAATAAGAGGGAAATATTAGCACTCAGCCCAGGTTTTGGTTGTCCATAGCAGAGCACTTGTATTTCAGGTCACTGAGTATCAAAGGACAGAGTATTCCTATTACATTATGACAGATTCTTGCATATTAGCTACACAGATCTCAGAGTTAAAGAAAGAGCATTCACTTTACAAAATGCCTCAGGACAAAATGTGGAACTCCAACCTAAGATGATTAATGGTTTGTAGAAGAAGCCTCAAGTTTAAAAGAAAAGTCATTGTTTTGTGTTTGTAAGCAGTAATGTGAGGTCTTTGGTTCTTGTTCCTTCAATCAGAACTGGTCTGGCACTGCAGGAACCTGCATGTCATTGTTTTCCTCAATATATAGGCTACAACACAATCAACTGATTTCAAAGCTTTCCAAGCTTTTAGCAAGGTGCAGTCTCACCAGTGTCAAAGCCCACTTAGACCTGCACAGAACCACATGTGGCTGAAGAGCTGTTACAGGCTGGGCAGGATCAGGCAGGTTTCTCTTGCTAACTGCTGTACACATACATAGGGAGATCCTGTTCTAGCCCCAAGGAACATTAAATTGACAGTGAGCATCCAGGCTCCCAAATGTATCTTAACTGCTTTAGTATAGAAATCACTCTTTCTAACACATCATCCTTTTCCAAGGAAAACCTATTGATTAGGGTGACTTCTTAAAAAACAATGCTGCAGGTCTTGTGCTTCTCTGTACCTTACTTGTGTTAAGCAACTGGCACCTTCACTGTATCAACACATAAGCAGCTGAGGGAAATTCAGGAGCTAATCCAGGCTAATGCCATACACTGCCTTGCCTCCCTGCACCTGGCTGCATTTCTCACAAACCAAGAGACCACTCTGGCTCTCAGGACTGGGGCAGCCCAATAACTTGAGAAGCTCTTACAGTAGCTGCCTGTCATTACTTGTCCTGCAATGAGAAGGCACTGTGTCCCAAACACTTCCAGTCCTTTTGCTTTTCTGGTCAGGCTTACCTGTAACATCCTGTGGAGTATAAATCAAGGACTCCCCAGTCGTCAGTATTGTTCAGTGTTAGCAACCTCCCCTGCAGACAGTGCATGACAAAGATGGGAAGGGGAAAAGAGCATTTCTTATGCTTTTGTGAAATCCAAATATCTTCAGATTATGTGTTCAGAGGACTTGCAAAACTGTAACTAAGTACAAAGCAGCAGATACTTAGAAGCAGATGTTTTCAAACACAGGGAAAGTGCGGAGTAAGGAGAGATAGACACTCTGATCTGATTTCAGCCTCAATAAAGGAGAGGTGTGGGCATTTTGCTCTATTTTTGGAAGAGGATTTGGGGACTCTTGACCTGATATGACTTTCACTTTAATGCTTTCTTATAGCTTTATATTGAAAAATCAGTTTGGACTTAATGAATTGCTTTTACTACCAATAGGGTGTAAAATCTCCATGTGACCTGCCTACACTGCAGCAGCAAGTAATGCTCTGTACTGCTGCAGTAGTCAACTCAAGTTAGGTCACAGCAGGTCAGCAAATAATCTCCACAGCATTGAATAATTTAAAGGGTAATTCAGTGGTCAACGAATGTCAGACCTTTATAATTCCATAAATCATTTCTCCAAATGATCTGCAAATTGCATTAAACAATTAATTTTACAGTTTCCCCACTGGCTGTCTGTCCTACATAAGTATGGATTTGAGGCAGGTAATTGTATATGCTCCAATTGTTCTGATGATTTATATGGCAAGGAAGCCAAGGCTGGCTATTGTCACTTGCATCCAAAACAACATCTAACAGCATCCTACCAAAAGGGCATCATTTCATGAACACAGAAGCTCACAGAGTTTTGGGCTGCTGTGTCCTTAAGGTTAATTTGGAACACTTTGTACTAGATGAGCTGCATGAGTTATGCAGGTTGTACAGTGGGTTCTGTCAACCACTCATTTAACTCTGAGCTGAATCTGAATTTTAAAAGTATTTTAATCGAAATATACTGGCATTGTTTTAATTTACTAGGAAGTTTTTTAAGCCCAGTGTTACGTAAAAGTTTCTTTTAATTTCTTCTTTCTATTGCTTCTTTTAACATCTGAAGCGATCATGTTCTTTTCCTGTACTTTCTTTCGTGTAATTCAGTCTCCAACAAGTTACTGTGCAAAGTCAGAGGTATTGGGATACAGACAGTGAATGGGAAGTTCTGAGAAGAGAAACTCAGTGATACCATTCCCACCTCAAGCACAGTACAAGGTGCCAGCCTCAGTGCCTCCTGCATCCCTAGCCTAAGCACATGTGACTTCAGTCTAACAGGAGCTCTGTGTAGCAAGACAAACCTCTTCTATGGATGCGGTGCTCCAAGGTCCAACCAGGTGTCCCAGTAGAATCGCACGAGTGGTGCTCTGACCAGCCTGGATCGGTGCTACTGCTCCAAAGGTGGCTAAACCAGCCCCTGGCTACGCCAGGTGTGAGCCTTTTATTGGCCCCCTAATCCTGCTCATGCCCAGTAGGGCCCTGCCCTAATCAGGCACAGGTGGGCTTCACACGAGGTCAAGCCCACTACCTGGCAATTATTGGCACCTGGTTGCCTCATGTCACTACAGCTCTGCCAGACAGTCACATCTGCCCAAGGCAGATACAACATTCCTGTAGCAGTTTCCTCACCCCAGAAATGCCTACTGCCTCACTGGGAAGCACAGAGTCACCTCCCGAGAGATAAAGATCCTTTTTTCTGAGGCTTGTTAATAGGCTCCACAAAGCGTAACAGACAGTTCTTGATTCTTCTTTGTGGTGCTGATCTTATGTTCCCACTGCTATTACAGAACAATGAAATCTAGAGGAAACCAATATATCCATTTATCTAACCTAGAAAACTGATGAGCAGATTACCCAAGGTTACTGTACCTGCTTCAGAGATTAAACATCATTTGGAAGTCAAAGGGCAACTATTTATCAGCTGCAATGTATGTGATTCAGAGCCGTGAGCAGGATTATATTTCTCATGGGTATTTGTGTTAATTTCAAAGGCTAGACTGACAGACAGTGTTGGAAAACAAAAGTATAGAGAGACGGGTTTAAACAGAATGTTTTTCTTTCCAGAATCCAAAGTGGCCTTATTTTTCAGTTGCTGGACTGAAAAATACATCCACATCCTTGGAGGATCAAGGGCTATCAAAACAGAAAAAAGGAAGATCTGTGGTTTAGTGGCATCACAGTTCACACAGTTCGTATTTCTACTAAGCTCACTGTGCTGTTTCACAGACCATGTGGCCTGGGATTGCTTTCAGACACAAAACTATGCAAGGAAGTACAGATTTAGATACAACCTAAGATACATCCACAGATATTTGGTGCTTCTGAGCAATCTGTATTGAATCAAACCTGCTTATATTAAAGTATTAAGTACATGTTGTCTTTAGAAATTTTCAAAGGCATCTTTGGGAAGTTGTTATGTGGAAAATTTAAGTAATAGCTTTAGACCAAAAGGACAGTGTGCCATCTGAATAAACAGTCTGCATAGTATCTTAGGGTGAAAGACTATTTCACTTGTAACTACCTTAGCAATATCATTGGATTTTATTATTCTAGTACATGCTATAAATAAGACACATTTTTCACTTTTTTCTTCATTAAACCAACCATTTTTGCATTCATTCAGAGCTCCCTGTGCAGTGTTGAAGAAAATGGATTCTTGAGTCCTGACAGAGGACTGTAGGATGCTAGACCCCCCCATTATTCACATCTGAGCTCTACCAGCATCTCCCTAGATCTTCCCTCTCTTCTCCACAGAGAACTGCAAGCTGTCACAAGGGTGAGCCATGTGCAGCCACACACCTGCAACCTGCACAATGTAAAGACAAAGTAACAGGGAATGGAATTTTTCAGTGTAACAAAAGGAACAGCATTCTTCAAGAAATAGCCCTTTGTGGGGTTTCTTCATAGTACCTGCAATGTCCCTGCTCCTTGTTTCCCTGACTATAGTGTCAGCCATCTCCAGAGAATCCCCTGCAATGCATTCTTACCAGCACATATGAAATGATGTGTCTGGAGAACTGCAAACTGGTTCAGATCACTCTAAAGCCCCCTTAGTGGTTAGTGCTGTGGGACATTAGTTCTGGATGACTAATTATTTGGTTTCAAAACAGGTCTTTTGTTTCTTAGGCTATAAAGACAACATGACCACTTTCTGTACTTTTGACCCCAGGGAAAGAAAAGCCACAGATAATAGAATTAAACCCTCATTTCACTTGAGATAATATTTGTGTAAGCTCCCTTAGTAAAATGTCATGTACACTGCCAAGTCTGCAGGTTATCACTTCCACAGTTTGAGTGTTTGGAGACAGGGCTTGGAAGTAGGGTGTATTTGGGGAAAGCTCTGAGAATTATAAGAGCTGTAACCATAGAACTTTTTTCCTACTCAGCCCAACATTTCCTTCAAGACTTGAGCTCAGACAAAATAACAGTTAGGATACTTTTTATTGGCCCAACATAGAAACATTATATAAGGTTTCAAGGCCACACAGACAATTTTCCCCCTTTTAGCAAGGCCCTCTATAGACTTTGCAGGGAGAAAAATCAATACATTCAACTGTGATTCCAATTGTGCTCTTCTTTCAAGGGATTATTTTAAAATTCTAAGCACCATGAAGCACAAGTGAAAAGTCCTTTCCATCAGTACTCAGAACTTTTTCCTTACAACTCTGAAATCACACCAACAATAATAAAGCTTCTTGGCCAAGTGTTAGTTTGAGACATGTCATTCCATCCCAGGGAAGATATGAGCTCCCCCTCCCTTTTCCTGCTGCAGCCCTGTTGTGTTTGGATGCCCATGTGGTTTCAGGTAACCAAGATTAGACTCCCATAACTTGGGAGCCAATCCTTCCTTCATCTTTTTCCTTACCCATCATGTTATCTTTTTAAAAACAGCACTGCTTTGCAAATTGCAGTACACAGTCTGCAAAAATACTAGGAAAGAGATTTTCGAGCTTTCTTTAACATATGTGGCACTCTTGAGCAAGCAGGTGATCTGCTTATTCTGAGCTCTTCAGAATGGTTTGACTTCTCCAGAAGGAAAGGTGAGTAAAGGAACTTAGCATCATCAGAACTTCTTAACTGCTGAACACAGCTCCAGTGTTTCCTGTGAAGGAATTGAAACAACTGGTTCTCTGTTATGCCTGTCCTCTATCAAACCTGAGTACACTTTTTTAGGGCATGCATGTTAATTCAAGAAATATATCACAACATCACAATGTCTCGCTTAATTCATAGCTTCCCACTGTTTCTGTTTTGGTTTGGTTTGGGTTTTTTCGGTTTTTTGTTTGTTTGGTTGGTTTGTTTTGTTTTGTTTTTTAAATCTCAATGTAGGAATTGTAGTGGAAAATCACTGGACTGCTGTGTCTTTCTGTATGAAGCTGGATTTTGTGGGCAGGCCAGAGAAGGCTGCTGGAGCCAGCAGAAGGAAAACAAGAGACAAAGAAAATATTAGCTCTGCTTTGTGCCATATGCTTTGGTGTCTTGTTACAGAATATTCAGTCTACATCAGAAATCAGAGTCCTCAAGCAATGCCACCACTGAGACATGACACAGTATGCAGGTGGTGTGTAACTAGGACATATGCATAGATGGCTCCTTTTTCATTCAGCAACCCCCCACAGATCCGTGTCTGCTTTGAGCAGCAACAGCATGTTTGTTAGAAATCTTCCAAGTCCTTTTTTCAGCCTTAGAAATGCTACAGAGGATACAAACACTATTTCTTCTCTTTTGCAGGTCAGTTGTAATAGACAAGCTGCTTGTGATGCATCCCATGCTGGGACCAGCTAGAAGCCATGCATCTGCTGAATTTAGGAATAAAGAGCTAGTCCATAAAATGTGGTATCAGAGGAGTGGCCTCAGGGGCATAATGGTGCATTACTTCTGTGAGATCAGAGTGTTTCACTAAAAGATATATATTACTACAGGAAAAGAGCTTCCATCCTTTTTGATTCTGTCATTATTTATTGTTTGCATTGCTCATTATGCTATGCTAGATCACACAGCAGAGGTAACCTGAGAAAACACTCTGCATCTTGCTCTGGAGCTTGCATTATTTGCCATGGCAAAGGAAACTTTTGCTATTAGTGCAAGAACATTTAAGGTGTTGTGCAAGAACATTTAAGATGTTCTTAATTTAAGATCCTTGGGCTGCCCAATAAGTATGGAAAGCATTCAGTTCAGGAATAACCTTGCTCACAATAGTATTTCCTCTGTGTCCCTTCTCTTTTCCTTCTCACTAGAGAGATGCTCATGTAAGCAAAGCCTCTGCAAGTAGCACTGTTGTTAACTATCCCAGAAAATCTCTTTTACAAAGAAAAGTATTTCAAACAATTTTTCCCACTGTAGATATTATAACCACAATCTGTAATTAATTACTTATCCCATTGCTTTCCTAGCTGTAGAATCATTTGAAGCATTATTTGCTACATACACCTGTGGCACTTAGAAAGCAGGGAGCCAGTGATCACTTCCCTTCCCTAGGTGAGCAGCTGTGGATAGATTTCTTAAACTTTTCTTCTGTGAGGTTTTCTTCATAATACAAACTCGGAAGCCTATCATTCCTTGGGTTTGTAAGGTTAAAAAAATATGGATTAGAGAGCTTGAATTAATTATCAATTAAACTATCTTATGGGATTTTTGTCCAGGAACATATCTCTTTAGACTCAAGTGTCTGTATACATTCCTGCAGCCTGATTTGCAGCTTACAAACAGCAGCTTGCTGCTTGGTCTTCCTGTGCTCTTTGAACTGGTCTGATGCCTGCCCTCTCTGAGGCTGGCTCTGATGGTCAGGTTGGCCAATATGTTTCTGTTTATTAACTTCACACATAAAGCAGCCTCATCCAAAAAGGCAAAGCAGCACTGAGTGACAAGCACGGATGGATTTCGCATGTTGCGGGGTGTCACTTTTACCAGGTAAATCAATACCACATTTCCCTTCTTATCTTGAAAGCTATGGGAGGACAAATTACATTAGCATGGATCTCTGCTTTGGCTGCTGCCATTACTCCTGCAGAACAGCAGGCTGCAGTTTTACAAACCTCTGCCTTGCTATGCTATCAGCCAGCTATTGGGAAGGCTGTGGCATGGTTGAACGTGCTCAGCTAGAACACACTTGGGTGATTTTTTGGGGATAAGACACAGAATTAGTGGCTGCGTGTACACTGGGGAGCCAGCTGTGTATCTACTGCTGGTAAACCATCCCTTTCAACTTCAGCTGCCCGGTGAAAGGTAAGACCTGAAGCTGACATGACCAGAAACACCATGAATACTAACTCTGCTCTACCTCTGCTATTTTTGGCTCCTTGGAAAGTCTATTCATAGGTCCAGGGGGGATTGCAGAATTCATATTTATCTCAC
Source organism: Heliangelus exortis (assembly GCF_036169615.1). Lineage (NCBI taxonomy): Eukaryota > Metazoa > Chordata > Aves > Apodiformes > Trochilidae > Heliangelus > Heliangelus exortis. The sequence continues at coordinate 6,148,759 of NC_092443.1, read as the reverse complement.
TGCCCAGAGATGATCCTGGGAGCTACAAACTGTGCCAGAAAAAAAAATTACCAGCAAGTATACAGAGTAGGATTACTAGATAATAGCTAAATCTAATACACTGGTTTCTTCTGCCTCTTTTCAGCACTGGCTGAATTATCCCAGTTTAAATGCTTGTGGCAGGGGAAACTTTCCCACTTCTACCCTGTATTCCAAGTCCTGTGAAGACAGAGGTGTCAGTAGAGTTTGTTCCCAGACTTTTACAGATATTAGAATCTACTCTGTTAAGTCTCTCAAAAGCCCGGAAAACCTAGGATTGTCACTGAAAAGGAAGGTGCCTTACCGAGATGGCGGTTCTGGAGGCTCTGTCCTTGCGGAGCCTGGATCCCCAGCTCTCAGTGCTGCGGGACTCACAGCTGCTGCTCAGCTTGCGAGCGAAGTTGTGCAAACCTCCCACCCTCAGGGGGCGCGTAGAGCGCTGCCAGGAAAAGCAGCAGGTGGATCTGAGGACTTTGGAAAAGACCCAGTCGAGTGCACGCAACGTGGTTTTGTGCTCTGGATCGAGTTTGTAAAGATGATTCCTTATATATAGAAAGCCTTGTCACTATCATACAAGGTGCCCTTTATTTCCTCTGAGCAGTTCTTGGCAGCTCCAAATGGAGAACACGAACTGGCCTAAGTCAGAACCAGACCAAGGACCACCCTAATGCCTCAGCAGTATATGGGAATGAATTCTGGCACCCTGAAGTGCTTAAATACCAGCATAAATGTAGCCTATATTGGCAATTTCCAACCCCTGTAATATTTTCCCCCAAGGGAAGGGGGACTCAGCAGCATCTCCCCAAGAGGCAGCTGTGGGTATGGCTCCACACTGGTTCCAGCTGGGACCCAGCTCTCAGCCACAGTACAACTGTGTCTGGTAACATCCTCAGTGAAGAACTTTTACCTTCAGTCAGTATGGAAGATGAGTGGGATTTTTGGAGGCTGTGGGAGTGTCATGGGAGAAAATTGTTTCAGAATGAAAATCATTATTGGAGAGTAGGGTTATTAGAGAGTAGGGTTAGAGGTTAAACATTAATTTGGATTTTATAAAACAGCTTCTCCTAGCTTGTCAAATATTGACATCAGGGTACTGTATTTACCATATTAGATTGGTGACCTCACATATTCTGCTAAAATCAGGTTTTAAAAGCTGGTTTATGTGTCTGTGACATCACCAGGAAAAATATGGAAAATCCTAACCACAAATTCTGGCTGAAATAGTAAACAGCATATGGTATTTAAATTTTTCTTTTAGGATGCATTTACCTTACATGCCTGCTGGATAAACAACATCTGAGATTTTATACTGCATCAGGATTCTTTGTGTGGTTTTTGGTAAAAGTTTGTGAGTCATATTTGAAGGTATTGGTTTCTTTCCCAAATGAATACGGATGCCTGAAAATACCACTAGAGGTTTCACTGAGGCAATTCATTCATATTCTGAGAAGAGAACAACTTAGTCTATGCCTTCTTTAATACAAATGACGTACAAGAGGATATAAGATATAAAAACTGCATCTATATGCTCTATACTAAGTTGGACACTCAGCAAACTAGTCAGAAAATGTAATTGCAGCAGGGTGAAATGCAGAATAGAGGTCTGTGCAGCCACAGCCCCATCACCTATGGGGACACATCATATCTGCCGGCCATAATCCACTCCAAAAATCAGTGCTGAAAAGGCCAAATCCCTTCTGGGCTTTAAACAAAGAAATGAGATGCAGAAAGAGAACTACATCCATTTTGCAAGGATGAGTACCAGGTCATGGGTCTTTATATTTTTTTGTAAAAAAAACCTTCCCAAGATGGTTATTCTCACGAACAGCCAAAACAGACGTCCTTCTGACAGTATAATTTGAAACTCAAGAAACATAGTTCAGGATCAATCCCCTGTTCACATACAATCTTTATTTACTTTGGTTTGGGCTTTTTGTGAGGGTTGGTTTTGGTTTGTTGTGTTTTTTTGTTGGGTTTTTTTTTCTGTTAAGTTTTTTTCTTAGCTCAAATTTTACAGCACTACAAGAAAAAAAAATAACTCAGTATTGATCCTTTAAGGTTAAGAACTTGGTGCACTTAAATTATTCTAACCCAGAGAGTTTGAAATTTATAGTCCCTCTTGAACCTCCCTGCCTCACCAGCTTCCTTGGGAGGACCCTGCTGCAGGCTGCACGCCAACTGCAGTAAAATTTAAAGAGGTGAGAGAGAAACTTCCCAGAAAATCTAAACATTTCATGGAAATGAAATAAGTCTTCCCTTATAGGAACTCACCTCAACAAGCTTTAGATAAATGGAAAGGTATTCAGAATTGTAAGTGGATATTAAGTGTGGTGTTTTAGATACATTTGTTTATGAGCAATGAAGAAATGTGTATTGTCTTCAGACAGTGGAGTCAAACAGCAAGGGGCTGCGGGTGCCCCCACCCCAGGGCAGCAGTGAGCACCAGGCACAAGCTCTGTGCCTGCCCCCAGGGTGGCAGCAGCCCTGCACCCTCATCCCCAGGACAAATCCCCCTCATGCAGCCACAGCATTTGAACCCGTGACATCAATGCACCCTGCCAGGACTCTGAAACATCCCCCCACTCCCGAGATGGGGTTCTGACTCAGAATAATAGCAATGAGCAAGGCACTGGGAAGGACTCTCCTTCTGTGTCCAAGGTCTCTGGCTGACACAACGCAGAAGGCTCACATGGCTGCACAGTAACAACAACTGTGGAGAGAAATAAAGTGTGAGCAGTAGAAGGGCTGTAAATTCCTCAGCCCTGCTTGCTGGTCACTGGCTCTGGAGGCCTGATCCTCTCACAGCTTTCCGTGACCCAGAAATCTCATCACATTCGCGAAGGGTCTGGGGGAGCTGCTGGGAAAACAACACATGGGAAGCAAGAACAGGAATTCCATGGGGGAACATTTTGCCTGGGAAGATGCTGGGTAATTCTGGTAGTAGAGAAATGCAAGGGGTTTGATGAACATCCCCATGCTGCTCTCTTTCTGTCAGTCTCTGTCAGAACCTCAGAAGAAACCTGACAAATGGATCTATATATTGCTTTTCTGGTCATCCTTCTCACACTGGAGATCATTAATTCAACAAAGACTTAAGCAAAGATCATGGGTAAGTACAAGGTAAGTGACTGCCAGCCCAGCCTTACAGGCTCACTGCCCAGCAGTGGGGTGCTCGCTCACACCACACGTGTCCCCAGATAGCAGCTTTTCCTTGTCAATGGTTAACTGACCCCTAAGTGTGCCCCCCCAAAAGCAAATGGTCACTTCTACACACACAGAAATCACACACAAAATCATGCCTTTATCAGGCTTCTCACATTTAATAGGACACATAGGAAGGGAAAACTGATGGCCAGGGTATATCAGGCAGGTTTACCAATGTTCCCAAGTTTTAAAAAAACTTCTAGCAAACTCTCTGCAGTGTAAACCTTCTAAGGTTTCTAATGTCAGGCAGTGAATTTTAACTCTATGCTACTGCTGCAAACATTGCTTATGTGGGTGTGTTTCTGTCAAAACATCAGCAAAAGCAGAGAAGTGATGCAGCACTCCAAAATGCTACTGAGTGTCACAGGACAGGTGCTCAGGATGTTTCTAATGCATAAAAGTGAGGCAATTGCAGTCCCTTGAAAGCCAAACCAGATCTCAGCTAAGCAAGAATTTTCTGAAAAATTCAAGGCAATGAGCCATGCAGTTTGGAGATGCCTGCTACTGAGATTTTTGAGGTTTCTGTCTAGGAAGGCAGCATGTGAGAGCCTGTCTTTGAAATCAAGCTGGAAATTTTCCTTGTCTTGCCTACTGAGCTGTGCACCACAGGACAAGGGACTGCCTTTTCTTTCTGTGTCACAAATATCTGAGGACCCCTTTGTCTGGGTCAGGGCCCCTGAATTCTGCTTTTATTATATTTGCCACCTGTGCATTATAAGAGCTGATTAGGCCATGAATTCCATGTTACAATGTAAAATAAAAGGAAGCAAAAAGTCACAAATTCCCACACATTGCAACTGACTGGAATGGTTTCTGAGGTTGCATTTTCCTTTCCCAGTTGTTTTTACAGAATTCAAAAAACCCAATTAATTTAGAAACTTAAACCCATGCAATATTTATGCACAGGAAATACAATCTGTGAATATTCAGCTCAGATTTTTTCTAGAGTTCTTTTTCTTTTTTTTAATTATTTGTTTCTTACATACCAAGCTAACCTCAAACAAGTCCTTGCTCAGCAATTGAAAGTTGGCTTCATGTTTACTGACATCACTAAGAGTTTTCAGAAAGTTCTTTTTAAAGGAGTTTTTAGAGACAATAAGCAGCAAGCTTGAAGAAAAAGTTGTCAACACATACATATGGAAATAAGACAATGTCAGCCTGCTCCTTTTGCATGAAAATTGAGGGAATGACCCTAGGGAGAAGCATCACAGGCCATAAATCTTCATTTTAATCTTTTAGCCAAAAGCCATATCTTTCTAGTCAGCTAATGGCGTCTTGACAGGGTGAGCAGCTGAATTTCTACAGAAGTGAAGCAAGGGATACTGCAGGGAGATTCAGTAGTTTAGAAGCAAAATTCTTCACACCAGTGCCTTTAAAATGAGAGCACAGGGATTGCAAGTCTGCTCTCAGAAAAGCTTTATTGTCCATAATTTATTTTACAAGTTTTATGAATGAAGCTACAGATGAAACAAAGATGTCATTGCTCTAGCCAACAGCAGGCAGGGTATGGACAAAGCCCCCGTGGCCTCCCCATTCCCCAGATCCACAGTCAGTCTTTTCAAGTGCTCTGTTTCTCTTGGCCATCAGTCTATGCTTATGCTTGTGATTGTTCTTTTTCTTCACCTTTCTGCTAGTGAGATGGAATAACTGGTTACCCTCATGGGCCCTGCTATACACCCAGAGGGGTTTCCTGTGAGCACAGAGGACTAGACATGTATGAGTTCTCAGGAATATGTTTTAGCACTTCTGAGAAGTCATCACTTACAAACTCTACTGTGAAGGCATAGGCAACCCATGTATCAGAGGGGAAAGAAGCCAGGACTTGCTGTCACTGTTTAATGTATCTGCAGTATCCTGAAGGCACGCATGGAGGAGGCAGAGGGATAGCAGTAATGCTGCAGCTTCCCTCTTTTTTGTGACATATTACATCCAGAAGAGAAAAATTGCCTTGTAGGGAGCATAAATCAAGGGCTGCTTTCAGCTTTTAAAATAAGGTAAAGTTTGCATGAATATAATTATAGCCTCTGATGCAAATAAAACAAGATGTGACAGATACAGAAGGCTGCCACTACTAAGCTAATGCTATAAAACTTCAGTAAGTGACTAGCAGTTGGCAGGAAGTCCAAAGAAGATTTTACTCTACCCTGACATTGTGTCTAAGATATCTCTTTTTAAAGTTTTGTGTTGACTTTTATATAATTTTTAAACCAATGATTAGTTAGGATTGCCTTGAGATGCATCACTGAAGCCAAATTTATTGATTCCAAAGTACCAAATAACTTTCTTCAGCCAACAAAAATCAATAGCCTGCTCTTTGTGGTATTTGTTTCTTGACAGTGATGTTACCCTTTCACACAACTAACATATATTCTATTTTCCAAATGCAGACTATTTAGGGTTATTATTTAACTTCTCTCTAAAGCCAGGCCTAATGCATCTCTCTGAAAGTGTACTTCACCCTACGTGTCCCACAGACAAATACCTGCACTTTTACACACACACACACACACCAACACATATTTTCTCACAGCACCAATGAAGAGTTCAGTTCCTCCACACCCCAAAGAGCTCCCTGCAAGATACAGGGACAAGAGGAGCTATCCTGACATCCCCTCCAACTTGGGCTATCCCGTGTCCACTATCTTTGGAATGTGAGAAGGTACAGCTTGGGAAGAAATGTTATTTGTATGTTCTGGTCTTACACTCTTCTCTCATCATCCATGACAGCCACTGTCAGAAACAGAAGCACAGACTTTTGGTCTGATCCAGTGATCATTCACATATGGCTTCTCAGCAACTGCTCTGACCAGGAGCCTTTATTTCTCTTCCAGTAGCAAGAAACAGTTTCATGCCTCTTCATTAAAGAGCTGGTCTATAACAAGGCATTTCAGAATCTGCTGGTTTAAATTCCAAAGTGTCCTCCAGTTTGACTTTTAGGGTTTTTTAAAAGGCTGTTTTCCTCACGTGTGTAGCAAAGCAGCATTGAAATACTCTCTTTAGGGCATGCAGGTTTCAAAGATGTAGCAACATTACTTATATGCCAGATAAAGTAGTTGGATCAGGTATACAATATCAAGAGGACTCTCCTGTCAGGAATTTGCAGGATTTAGGCATTCTGCTTCCCTCTCTGTTAGAAGTTACCCAACTGTTCCCCATTTGACTGCTCAGATGCTCAACAAGTAATCAATCACCATGACTCCTCACAAAGATAACGTTCTGAGCAAGAGTAAATTATAATGATGAAGTCTCCAAGGGAGTATTTAAGCAAACTATAATTACAAAAGGTTACTATCTATGACACTTCCAACCGCATATTCCTTATCACCAGGTCTCCTACAATTTGTAGCCCTAATTTATAGCCTCCTGGGCTACATTTATCTTGTAAGTTGCCACATTTCTCTGGTCTGACCTCTAGAAAGCTCAGAAATTAGATTGCCTGATAGACTTCTTATGTTTTGTAAGGCCAGATGCTCTAAGGATCATAAACACCACTGCCATAGTAATGGTTTAATAAATAGGGGTGCATAATTCCAATAGAGGTGTCTTCCATTGCTTTTACTTCAATAAATATTTATGTTGTTGCCACACTTTTCCTCCTTGCAAATAGAGCATGGTGCTGGCTGCACTGGTTTCCAGTAGTATCTCTGTGCCTCTCTGTAACAGCCTCTTTTTCATGTGATAGGTGACAGTTACATCTCAGGGACATTACACACAGATTTGCCACTTTGTGATGACATCTTGGAAATGTTGCTTGTAAGCACAGTTATTCCCTGTCCAGGCCACGCCATCTGCATGCTCACAGCAACATAGAACAAAGTGTCAGGGCTTGCTGTCTAAGTGGAGGAGCTCTTACTCTTCATCCTGGGACAAGGTGTTTTATGATGATAATATATATAAAGTTATATATAACATGAAATAATTTTGCAAAATATCCATTTTTTCAACCCCACTAGAATAAGACTACCCAGCAGTGGTCAGTGCCAAGGAACAGGCAGTCAAAAGCACTGCCTGCTGTCCCTCCCCACACCCCAGCACTTTTTCTGGTCTGAGATAACTACACAGATCTCCTGAAGGAACTGGAAACAGAGTCTAAGAGTGACAATGACAACAGTCTCAGGCAAAGGAAAACAAGAAGATCCAAGGCACCTCCAGCATGACAGCCAGCAACAGCTTGCCCAGCTGATGCTGAGTCAGCAGAAGCTCTGGGCCAGTGCAGGGAAGGCCACGGAGCAGCTGTGGTTCACACTGTTCAGTGAAACAATTAACGCAATCAATTACTTTCCAAGAATGTCCCTGTCTACTGAACCACTGGGCCATTAACCTGAACAGTTGCAATGTGTTTTCCTGATGTCACTGGTGCTTGAATAAACCCCAGAGGAATAATTAGAAATGCATCACATGGAACAATGTGTAATGTGTTACTGGATCCTAATAAGTACAATGACTTCCTAGCACTCTCTCAGTGATTTAGAAAGGAGACAGTGGATCGAATACAAAGGGCAAAAAAGTGGAGAGATGCAAGGGTAGCTGCTGTTGATATCTTGCTATGACTTTAGAGAAATTGTGAATGCTTTTAATGGCATTAAGACTGAAGATGTGAAGCAGAGGAGGAAGGAAGTTATTTAAATTTGATGGTCAGATTGCTCCTAGATAAATGACTTAGTCATTTATCCCTGTGTCTAGCCTATCAGTCTTGCTTGCTCAATATTTATTGCAGACTCTGGTGTCTACATAATCCATACTTCATTCATGATTCTTCATACTTAGATTTCTTTCTAGTCAGCAAGCTAGTTCCACCCTTGAAGCAACCCAAGCAGAGCCGAGTCATTCACTCATCTCGGCAACTCCAAGCACCAAGAGGTGAATTTCCCTGCCTCTGTCCAGGCAAGACCCCAAAAAGCCTCTGTGCACTTTTGTGCCACACCACAAGGCAGAGAACATTCATCCTCTCTGCATTACTCTCTGGTACCTTTCTTAACTGCAGAAAAGATTTCAAGTAATACTGATGTTACAAGAACATAAAACCAGAGATATACATCCACCATCCACAATTTTTTCCTCATAAGGATAAAGAGTACATTAGGTGACCTTCCTTTGCAATAGGATAAGAAACCTAATGCCAGCTTAAGAAACTTAAAAGCTGTTAGCAGTTATATATTACTGGCAACATATTTTACACTAGGCAGCTATGAAAAAAAGTCATTAAAAATGCAATTAAATGTCTGAACTGTTGCTATTTTGGAAATTAAAACAACACACAGTATCCTTGCTGTAGCTTGTATTACTTACTTATGACTTGTGCACAGTTATTTTCACCAGTTTAACCATGCTTCTTTTCCATAAAAGTCTGCTGTTAATAGGTCCCTTGGGAACCCTGAAAATAACAAGATCTGTAATAAAAAAATTAATAACACTGAGAGAAAACTCAAGTTAGAAAGGCTTTTTAGAGCACATTAAAGGTTCTATTTAAAAATTAAAAAAAAATTTAAATTGCAGAGAACCCCCCCTGATACTCTATATCAGAAAAATCTGAACTATCATTGCTAAGAAGTAAAAGAAGGGGTACCCAGACTTCAAGAGAGTGCAATGACTCTACTTTTACAATGGAAATGGTAAACTGCTTGATGAGGTAGAAAAGGCAGTGTGGAACATATATGACTATTCCAAATACAAGAAAATTTGACCAAAAATGTGTATATTGATTGAAGGTGATGTGAGAGTGAGTCTGAAGGTTACTAAAGAGCAAAATTAAAGTCAGGTATTTTTAAATCATGAAATCCAAATCATCTGCATCCAAGTATTCAAGAAGAAATAAATAAAGATTGACTTGAACTTTCAATGATAATTCTTTCAAGAGGCCTTTAAACATCTGGCAGACTCAAAGAAAATTATTTTTAAGAGTATATGAAGTGGTTCAAAGGTTTGTAATCCAGTAAAACCAGCCTTCAGTTTTACCACTATTTCAGTAATGGTTGAAAAATAGAATCAGTGCCAGCAAAGTTATATTTATGGAGAATTCTGAGACTAAATACATCTTTTTTTCCACATGGATTGCTGGGATTGATACAATGTATAAAACCATTAATATAACAAATTAAATATTAGTAAGTAGAGCTAACTTAAGATTGCAATTAAATAGAGTCATTCCATCTCAAGTACTCAGGAGCTACCCAAAAGCTGCAGACTTACTCCCACCCCTTTCTTCCTGACACAAACTCCTCACAGCACCACAGCTACTAAGGAGCAGCAATCTAACAACTGCTGCATTTGGGAAAAGAGGCAGAGTGAAGAGCTTTTTGTTTCACACTTCTGACGAGCTTGGCTGGCATTTCTCTGGGAAGCTGTGGTAGCTCTGGGATATTAGCAATGACTTTCCCACGGACTGGTAATGCTTAATTCATCTACTTCTTTGCTGCTGATTCTAACCTAAGATTTCTGGATCTTCCTGGGGGTGTGGCAGGGATTGATGCAAGCAAGCTGAATTATTTTGGCTGCTGATAAAAACTCTAACATTTGTAACAGTCTCCAATGATCACAAATCCTTATCTGCATAGTATATGCTGGGGAAAGCTGAGCAGTCCTTGATGGCTCTTCTAGTACTGGACTTCATGGCTGTTTCTGCTGCAGTTATGGTTACTGCTGCTCTCAGGATAGAAAGCATGAGCAGGATATGAGACAGGAGCAAAGCTGGGAAGTATCAGTCAGTAGGTTTCCCAGTATGCCCAGAGGAACCAAGGAGGGAATGAGATGCACTTAGAGAAGTGCTGGAAGCAAAATCCACTTCAGGAATAAATCAGTGGCCATTACAAAATGAGTAATAGTCTAACTACTTTCCCATCTTTCAACTGTTGTGGGAAACACAAGGCAGCTGTGGATGCATTACACATACTTCTTGCATTTGAAGATTATAAGGATTTGTTACCACATCCTCTGTTAGCTACTGAAGGTACCAGCACTCGAAGCGTCCAGGGAAACCCATTCTCTTGTTGGAGTGATCAAGGTGCAGCAGCATAAAAACACTCCTGTCCCACAGGAGGGCATGCAGCCCTCTTTGTCCAGCCATCCTACAGAAAAGGATCCATTGAACCCTTGAAAGCTATCCAAAACCCACTATACAAAGGATGGTGTAACCTGTTTGGAAATAGTTGATCTTCAGTGGCTGAGAGGCCAGAGAAGCACCTCAGGGCATGTGTCTCCTTTTCTGCAAAACACCAAGTGCCCACTCTGTGGGCTTTTTGAGCCAGAAGGAAAACAAGGAAAAATCACATTTATACTGGATCCTTTGGCTGCAGTCTGTGTTCAGAGGTTTGAAGCCTAGACAGCCCTTGTTTTATTCTTCCCTTTCTTTTTTCCTTTTTTTTTTTCTTCCCAGTCCTAGCCCTTCTTTTAAATCCAAAGTAGCTATCCAAGTGATTAAAAATAATTACATGAACTGATTGCACCCAAGAGCAGTTACTATCAGAAGCCAGTTTTGTTTCTTCTTGTGTCATCCAGACATCATAACATAAAACAAAAATGGAAGAGCACTTTTATAAAAGCACAGACAAGCTCCTTGATATAGTGGAAACAACTCTGAAGACAAGCTGTAAAACCCCAGATGTGTGAGAAGTCTTACTCTGCAGCCTGTTAAGTGGCTGAATTTGGTGTGAGACACTTTTTAATAACTAAAACATCCCTTGCAAGGCTGAACAAAGGCTAATGGACTACAGCATACTACACTGCCATTAGAGCTGCTATTGTTATTCATAACCCCAGCATCCAACACGTGTCAGACACAAAACAAATGTGAAAGAAATCATTGACATGCAGGTTATCTGAGGGAGAAAATGTATGGATCACCATATTAATCCTGTTATAAAAGAAATTTCATATGATTTGAACTTGATGAGAGTAGGCAATCATAAGTGCTTACTAAATACTAATTGCACAGAAGATGGCCAAACATCTAGGTTTACAGTTTTATAACCAAACACTGCTGGCACTGTTCATATAGTCCTGCAGCACTGGCATCTAAGATCTAGCTCTCTGATGGCTGAAGTCAGCTCCTACCGACTCAGAGCAAAATGCCAGTACTGACAAAATTAAAATATTACACGATCATATATTAGTGAAACTTTCTCTTGCTTGCTCTTTCTAAAGAACATTCTGTATAGCTGGGAACTGCCTTGCTACATGGAGAATAAAAATGGTTAACTAGTTAACTGACATCTGGTGCTCCGAAAGAGCCAAGAATGTTAGTGCAGAGGTCACAAGGTGAGTTGCGTAGTCCCCAAATAAAACGAGCCAGGAGATTTCACGTACAGAGTATCACATTTCTGAGCATATTCTTGACATCTTATCATATACACATCACCACTGTTATAAATGGGTCATAATAGCAGTTCCCTTTGAATGCAGTACTTAAACACACAGTATTCTTCTAACAAATTCCCTGGTTTTGAAGAGATTAGAAAGCCATACGTTTTTAAAGCAATATGCTCAATATTAACGAACGAGTCTCTGCATGGTGTAGAGAATGACTAACCAACAGAGACAAAGGCATTTATACCATTTCTCCACCTTTTTCTTTAATTTCTCTATTCACCTGCACATCTGCCTGGTAAAACTGGCAGCAAGAGACAAGCACTACCCATGGAAACCGGTTTTGAAATTATGAGGATGTAAAATATTCTTTGAGCTCTTATTAGTGTTTAAACGGGAGAAATATACTCCATGTGCTGCAGAGCAAAACCAGCACATTTCAGCAAGCTGAGAGGGAGCAGACACAGCCTGGTGTGAAGGCCTCAGTCAAGATGCATGGCTGGCAATGACAGCTGCACCCCAGGGGTCCCTTTGCCTGTCTGACAGCAGCAGCTCTGCCCAGGATAATACCCAGTTTTACCTTGGGTGAAACCACCTGTAACACTGCAGCACAAGGTGAAAAACGTTTTTTTTTTTTTTTTTTTAAACTCATGGGGGAATTTAAAGTAATATATTTCTGTTCACATTTGCAATGTACTGAGTGCAAAGAGTCAGATGTGCTGGTTCTGCTGATACATATTGTAATTGTGATAATGTAATCATTAGATGAGCTGTGATGAGCAAGATGTCTTACTTAATATGGATATATAAATAATAGGCTGTTTATAACCTACCTACTGGAGACAGCCCTCAAATCTAATCTAATTTCAGCTTTCTTTTTGTAACTAATTGCTGGCACCCATGAAGAAATGCCAAGAGTATAAAAATCCCTTTCTACTCTGCTGATGAGATGGCTGAAAGAAAATTTTAATTGTGTGGTAAGCAGGAAGAGAAGAGAGCACACTTCTCTGGACAGAACAGTGAAAGCAAAGCCAAGACTTGTAGGGCAATATTATATTTTTCATTGTATCAGCTGACATAATAGGGTCAAAAAAGCTTCTGGGTATACAGGCTTTCCTCATGTCCGAAATAGCAGCACATGAGAGACACCAGAAGAGAGAAATTCAAATTTGAGATGAGAGGCAAGGTGACATAAAACCTTCTCCATTTGATTCTGGCAGTCAGATGCTCCATGAGTCTCATCTGACTTTCCCTTGCAGTGCCAGTGTCTTCCTAAATACTGCACTGTGCTTGCCCTACCAGAAGAAACAGATTTAATATCTCTGAACATGTGGAAGAAATCGTAAATGTTATTTCTTTCACTGTTTAAGATCTACCAAGCACCTCCTAAGCATCCTGTGAATTCCACGGGATGAGCATGGAGAAAAAGCTTTCCTGTCCTCAGCTGCATTTGTTTTTACATTATGAGAAAGGATAAATGTGAGAGAATGTTTTTCTGTGGACTTTTTTTGACTTTTCATTATTACAGTCTCTCTTTTTCATCTCTTCTCCCAACAAAAGCAAGTTACTTGCTATAAATTTGATCTGGTTTTGTTGCCTGCCTCTGGACCCACTGATCTTTGTATTGTATCATTTTAAGAATGAGGAGAGCCCTAGAACTTGGGCTGTTGTGCTTTTGCATCCATTTCTATCACTGTAAACCTTCTGTCACCAGCAGCAACAATGCCAAGGTCACCTTATCACCAAAGTAAAGTTATATTTTCTCCAAAAGCATGTCAGTAGAATACTTCAAAGCCACATTAATTATAAAATTCATACTTGATTCAAGATAGCGTCCCTTAGGAAGCTCATGTGTATTTGTTCCAAATTGTCTTTTTAGTTCAGTTGCTCTGTAACATTTTCTCTGGCAATCTGACATCTCCTGACCAGCAGTGACACTACAAATCCAACAAGTTATTGATGTTTTTTGAGTTGTAGCTGAGACACATCAGCTCAGCTAAGGTGTAATCATAGAGTCACCTCTAACATCTGCGCTGCTTAATGCAAAAGGTAGAGGGGAAGCATTGCAGTTCCAAGCTTCTTCCAGAGGGTAGGAACTGGTGAAGTCTGCAACATGATATATACTCATGTGCATATGCCAAGGACTACACTGAGTGCTGAATAAATACTGGAAGTCATGACAGGGTCATTTCAGCAGGATGGCAGGGAACAGCTTTAACCTGTAAGATGACTTCTTTTCAGGCTTATAAGGGAGACCAGCTAGAATTTTACTCTGCTAAACAGACCCATCTTCCCCATGATACAAACACGAAGTTAACTACACAGGGCAGTCTTCTTATAACCAAGTATACACACTTTGTGAGAAAGCAATGAGGATTACAGATTGGGCTTTTTCCACCACGATACAGTCCATTTCCAATCCACTCTGTGCTAGGATCTGAGGGTGCAGATCCCCCCTGGGGTTTGTACTGGGAGCTGGCTCTTCATCACCACTGCTTTTTGAATATCTATTGTCAATGCTGACAAATGTCCAAGTCTGTCCTCAAACAAGAACTGGAAATATTACTGGGATTATCTTGCATGTCAATGTCACTATCCAGTCACTTAACAATCACTCAAAGAAATGATATAAAATATCACTTTTTTACATAGATGAATAATAGAGTGTTTGTCAGTCACTTCTAGGCTGACTGAGCCCCTTTAACTCTCTGAAACTGGAGTCCTTATTTTTTCTAAACCTCCTGAGAAAATGTTGACAAAACAGGCAATTTTCTGTAATTTCTCTGTGAGCTTCTGTCAGCACGAGAGGCAGTCAGAGCCCACTCATTTCAGATAACACCACGGGGTAACCTTTGACATCCACCCCCTCGCTGCCTTCTGAGGCTCCTCTAAGTGCAACAGTTGTGTCTTTCAGATTGCAGGATGCAGGCCCGGTTTAGGCTCTTGTTCGTTGAAGGCAGCCTTTGTTTCCCAGCTGACTAAGAAGCTCTTATAAAAGGGATAAGAAATGTAGTTAATAGCTCGAGAGTGGCCTAATCATCAGCTGCTATTACCCCTCCAATATTAGGAAGGATGACAGACCTATCAATAACAGAGCCCCAGGTGAGGTACAGGAGCTGATAATGTGAACTTTGGCTTGATCTTTGCTCTGCAGAGCACAGCACTTATTTGAAAGAGAAGCCAGCATCCATTTTTTTCTTCATATTGTGCCAAAAATCATTCAGCTGAGCAGCTTTTGTTGTGTTTTTCTATCTTAAACCACAGTGGTCTGACCAATTTCATTTATAAGCAGAGATGAAAACTTAAGAACTCTCCTATCAGACCACGTAAGCTGGAGATAAGCACCTGTGAGCTTGTGTCCACTTACATGATAGCAGAATGTGGTGAAATGAGAAAGCAGCTCTCTATATGCTGCTTGCCATTATATACATGTGAGTTTGGTCACATCTGTGCACAGATTTGCACACACAACAGATAAAAGGCTAAGTATACAGCAAACACATCATAATACCATCTCGTGGTCATGGCAAACTAAAACACAAGCAAAGCTACAGACCAGTGCAACTGGAGATACTCCTGCTTGAAAAAAAGGCTTGGGCACACCATACAAGAGTCTCTTTCAGTACTATAGAATCTCATCACCACCTGTTTTGGAGTGAGCTCTGCACTGAGGGTGGAGGCATTGCATCTTTCTCATGCCATAATAAATCACATGCTACCTACTTTTTAAAGGTATGTCTTCCACAATAACCTGTATCAACAACATACAGGCACCTGTTGTTAAAATCTGAATAAAGAGAGTTTCCACCCTTGTGTGTGTTCTGTCACAGCAAAAGTCTCACTGTTATGGTGACACAAGACAAGAAAACCAAGTCCTCATCCAGATTTTTGCCTCAGCTGCATATTCTTATTTCATTCTTGGAAAACATAGGTCACAGTACTGCACTGTCAGAAAGTAACCCTCAAAAATAGCTCTGGCAAGTGGCAAGAGTAAACTGCACCAAGGCTGAAAATGAGACCTCTACCCTGGTATCTCAGAGAAGGGACATTTCAACATACACTTTCAGTGTTGCCTAGAGGAAGCATCTTTATTGTCCTGTTTTTCCATTGGTTTTCTCCTGGAGGTGGAAGTTGATCATCTGTCAGGGACCTGCCCTGTGTCCCACCCACACCTAAAGGAGGTTTTAAAGTTGTCAGCTCAGGGAGCTCCAGTTACCAGAAAAGGGAGAACATCTCTCCCCAAGACAGAAGGGGCTGGTAGGAATGTGACAGGGGAACTGGGGTCCAGGGAATGGGCATGAGGATTCACTGCTCCCCCTGTTGCATTGCTGTACCCAGCACAGAGGGGAATTAGGATGGTTCCTCATCCCCTCAGGCTCAGTGCCCACAGGAACTCCTAGGAGTCCTGCCATGGGCTGTAGTGTGCCTGAGGTCTGGGGCTCAATGCAGGTCTTGCTCCAACAGCTGGTGCTGTGACTGATTCACCTTCAGCCATGACATTGAAAAACAGAGGGTACAAACTAGAGAGTCCTCAGCAGGCAGCTGCACACTCCCATTGCATCACACAGAATGAAGCTTAGTATTTTGGAGAGATCACAGCTAAATAGGTTGTCTTCGTTGTCAAACTGTCTAGTTTGGTTTGTTTTAAACAAAAAAGAAACATTTCTCTTTAATATTTTTCTTTTGGAACTTTTAATATAGCCAAAGTAGATGCTGTTTTTAAACAGATCTAGTCTTTTGAGAATGGCTTTGTTTTCATCAAGTATTTAACTGGAGTTTTGTTACTAATTCTGGACTTAAAGTAGCTAAACCCAATATAATACTTTCCTGAAATATTACTCAGAACTGCTTAGGCTAATATTTCCAAAGCCAGAATTCTTTTAAAATCTAAGAGCACAATCTCAAATGGCTCAGAGCCACATACCACAAAGTCTGATGCTAAAGCATTTTTTACTCTAGGCAAAGTCCATGTTCTTAAACTATTGTGGCAATTCTTGCATCAACTGCTATGGCAGCCTTTCCCTAAGCATTGGCCATGGCAGTCTGAAACATGCAGGAATTGATAATTCTCCTAACACTCATGAGAGGATGCAGTGAACAGATTGGGATCTAAACCCAAGGAAATGTGAACCCTTTTGAAGGCCAGCAGCATGCGAAGGTGAAGAAACCCCCCCAGCTGTGCTCAGGGGCCCACTGCAATTTCCTGGCTCACAAGATTAAGCAGTTCTCTGCAGAGACTTTGCCTCATCTAGCTACTGCTGCTGTGGTCCAGGAGCATGAGGAGCAGCCCTGACCAGATGGGTGCTGCCGTTCCAGGGGTGAGGGCAATGCCTGGAGCCCCCACAGCTGACCAGGCTGGGCCTGGGCTCCCTGCCCCACGCCAGAGCCTCGGCACAGCACTGGCTGCTTTGCAGCTTTAAACAGGTGAAACCCAGACACATCAGAAAGGCTTCAGGCATGTTCCTGAAGTGGGACTGCAGTGGACTGAGGCCCCAGGCCCTTGGTGTTCTCCTTGAGAACAACTGTGGGTGGCAGCCTTGCCAAGCAAACAGGTCTGGAGAAAGACCCTGCTCTTCTAGAACCACAGACAAGTCAGGTGCTAACCAATTTGGCAATTCTTTTCACACACAGTTCAACCAACATTGCAGCTGTCACACCGTGTCAAGCCTTGGACCTGCATCATCCTTTGTCTGCTAAACTCTGCATGGTGTCTGTGTGTGAGGCATGTTTGATGTTTCCATTGTTGCTGCAGCAACACTATTAGTTATATTAACTACCCTCTGCCCAGAAATGACAATCCAATGTATCTCCAAATTAGCCTTTTTATTGAAATCAATAAAGGAGAAAACACATGACACTAAACTATTTGGTGGCAGCTTTGTTATAAACTCATTACTGGAAAAACAGCAATTGGACAGACCTTTAACCGCTGTCATTGATTCCAGCACAGCAAGAGTGATCTATGGAGTTAATCAGTGAGTCACTGTGGTGAGCAGTGTGTGTGCTGCCCTGCCTGGACTCAGACAGAGGGCTAGAAAAAACTCCCCAGGTACAGGGCAGTTGTTGGCCAGGTACAAGTCTCAGGAAAACACAAATCACACCACCACCACTCCCCAAACAGACTGGTTTCAAAAGCAGAATTTCACATCCTAGCAAAGCCTTTGCCCACCCTGTGAGGTTGGGGAAGGAGGTGCTCAGGTACTGAGAGCAGGTCCTGCAGCCCCACACACTCCGCTGTCAGCACAGTTCTGCAGAGCTGTGATTCTAAGAATCGAGCAGAAGTTTCAAGGGATACATTCATTGGTGATTTTTGTGAGACAGACCCATTCTGACCATCACTGCCAGTGCCATGCCAACAGTTTCAGCCCCTCAACCACTGATAATTCTTAGGTTTATGAATCTAAGAAAAGGTTAACAACATGTATTTTCCTCCAGTGACTATACTTTTAGGTTCTGTTTGTGTTCCTTAGAATTCCTTTTTCATCAAGGTTGCTGAGAGACAGCATCAGTATTAATGAAATGCTCTATGTCTCATTGCTGGCCTCATGACAGAATTTAGACAGTAAAACACTTAAAATAAGATTTGCTTCACAAGAAAGATTTAATTGATTTTTTCCAGGTATCCAGTATCTAAGAGCTTTAAAGAGACAGCATCTGATAACACATTATTCTTGCAGAAGCTTGGTATCAATTTATTCCTATTCCAGGAATTTGGCATCAAGGTACTTTGTGATAATACCAGGATAAGGCTTCGTGATGCCCAATCAGTTTCTAGCATCTTATTTTGCCATGGTGCTTCCAGATAAGCATCTTCTCAAAAATGCCAGTTTAAAAAAAAAAAAACAAAACAACAGAAGATGGAAAGCAGACCCATTGTATAAATGAGAAATGTCTATGAATGCAGCACATTTTTTGAGACACATGATATATTTTCTTTCCCTCAGAAAGTCTCTATAACAGCCACAACTGAATTTCAAAATGTGTCCAGCCCCTCTGACAGTTAACATGCAGCCAAAGAGGGTGGGACAAAGAATCCTCAGATGCTCACCATGGCCTTCAGCATCCTGCAGGCTCACATAGTGCTGGGTCTGCTGCCTGCCCAAGACATGAGCTCTGGACATCACCAGGGACAGGAGGGCAATGAGGTTTTTGCCAAAGACACCATCGTGACTACAAGCATGGAGGTTTCTCCTGACAGCTGCCTTAAGCTGAATAAAAATGTTTTTCTGCTTTATATGTATTTTTAATGGCTTTTCCCACACAGACACTGATTTCTTTTTAAAGACTTCTGAGGGCTGAAATTTCTCACCCTTACTTATGAAAACACCAATCGCTTTGGTAACCCAACATACAAACCAAAGTTACAGGTGTTCACGCAGCCACACAAAATTGTTTCCAAAAAGAGATAAAAGTTGATACTGGTAGAACAGGAAAACATGCAAATCTAGAAGCAAGGGCATAGAGATTTTCAACTTCAAGTTTTCAACTTTTCAGTACTGTTCCTGGAGCCAGACTTTCAGTCCTCATTTTGAGAATTCAGTCCAAGGGAGGGAAAGCCAGACTCCAAATGCTCCACTAAAAACTTCACATTTTTTACATAACTTTTTGATATAAAATCTATACATAGGCAAAAGCTCTGCCACAAATTGAAAGAGGGCAGTTCCACATCAGCTCTCTGTTGCCACCACGTCACACAGCACACTGCCAGTCACCCAGAGAGCACCTTGGACCTGTCCTACTGCTCTCGCCCTCTCCACTTCCAATGACACTAACCAGGCCCCCAGGAAAGATCTGAGCTCTGCTGGATCCCATTCCAAAATGCCAGACAAGTGCTGAGTTGGTAATACCTCAAAATTCTGTTCCCCTGGTTAAAATTATCAGATTGCAAACATCTGGATTTGCCAAGCTCCTGCTTATCATACTAAGTAGCATCTGTCTGCCATGTAAGATCTGCATGACAGTTTTCCTCTGCAAAATTCAAACTTTGATGGCCTTTTCAAACATAATTTGGATAAAAAGATGAGTCAGAATTTTCAGCACTCTAGATAACAACAAATTTATGACTCACAGTCAAGTCTCATTATGACAGAAAGGCTTCTCAGCTTATCGTGAAAGAAAATCTTGCTCCCAGGCCATTCCATACATTATTGCAACTGAGATGGAGATACAGTAGTTTTCTGGTAGCAGTGACAACAGATAGTCTCTTACTCATATGTCCTATGCTAAGAAGATTATTTTTTTTATTTCAGCCATCTGTGCCTCTTCATACACCTTTTTCAAACTTTCTCCTTTCATATCCCCTGGCATTCAAAACTTTCAGTGGGATTACTGTTCCTTCTTAACCCTCTGTCCTGAAATATTGTTAATTTAACATGTTGAGTCTCTATATCCTCGTGTCCCAGCAGCCAAAGTTGCAAGAACTTTAGGTCTGATCTACATTGGACTTTTAACTATGAAGTGCTTTGGTACCTTCAGAACCAGAACAGATACACCATGTGTGAGATTATCAGCTCCTCAAAGTCCTTTCCTTATGTAAAATTCACAACAGAAAAGAACTTTGTCTTCTTTCTTTTTTTTATTTCCTTCTTTTCCCTTAAACAGTTAAACTGATCTTCTTGGTGAACGTCAGTATTTGTGAGATAGGAGGTAAAATAAATTTTTCAGAGCTTCATTTCATGCTTGAAAGGATGTGACAAGCAACTAGTCATATTGGTCCAGTACTTCTGTGGATATCTGTGAAATACAGGAAAGACTCAGAAGGTTCTCAAGGTTAGAAACACAGCCAACACCAGCTTACTGTATGTCTTGTCAAAAAGTTTCTAAGCCACACATTTTGCTTTGAAATTATATCCTGATTTTCAAGTACCAGGATAGTGACTTCTCTGGGGACAGTTTGGAGATGATCATGCTTTGACTACTCATTCTGTTCAGAGGAAAGGAAACAAAAGGCAAGGAAAGGATTTTGTTAAATGGCCAAGTCCCCCTTATTCCCACCATATTGCAGAGTCAATGGGACCCCATTTCAAAGAGAAAGGAGATGCTGCACTAAAATGCACAGACTCAAACTCTGATTTAATACTGGAACAGGCTAATGCACTTATCACAGGAAATATATAAATACAAAGCTTAAAATAGCTCATACAGTGCACTGCAATGCAAAATGTGTTTGGATATAAATATAAAACCAGATGTTTTTAAAACACAAATGAGGAGAAACATACAGATACTATGTATTCCTAAACTTCTAAATTTTGGTCATTGCATGATTTTTTTTCATCGATCCCATATCCAGCAAAATTAGATTTACTGTCCTTGCTTCTTATGAAATTACACAGAGGCTGCTGCTTTATTCCTCTCCAGGACAGTAAAAAGCAATAAAATTCTTGCAGATTTCGACAGCAGGCAATTCAATAAAAGGCTATGTATATTTTATAAGTACAATAAAGACAAGTCTATAGCTGAATCATAAAAGGGTTTTTGTTTGGTTGGTTTGTTTCCTGTAAGCATCCTTGTTGAGGCTGTTTTCAACACAGGTTGGTCTTTTCAACACAGCCTTCCTTTTTTAGGGAGAAGCAGAATGAAATTTGTATCTTTATAATGCATTACTTAAGTTTTGCTCAAAGGATTTTGAAATGTGTATCTGTTTAAAATTTAGAGGTGCGGTGGAAATCAGTACTTTCCTCTTCTTGATTAGTGCTCTAAAATTTTACATATAATTTTTGTTATGTTGTAAAGTGTATTATCTTATCATTGTGGCGTGCCCTTTTTTATGAGCAAATAATAAATATTTAATACATACATCATTATTTCCTAGACTTACATCAATGTTCAATAATTTTTTTTTAATTCTGCAACAACATAACATGAAGATTAATGGATCAGTGATTTTCTGAACAGTGGTGCTGCAATGGATTTAGTGACAATGCCTGTCTGCTGAAATATTGTATTTTATGCAAATGTAAACCACAAACTTAGCAGCATGCAAATGAACTGCCCTGCATAATTGCAGATGTGTAAATTTTTTCTTCTCACTTGCAGAAAGAAATTTAAAAACTAAGAAGCTGGACTCAGATTAAAGAAAATTTCCCATTTCCAGTCTCTGGGACAAGTTCTCCAGCACTGAAAGTCAATGAGGTTTATCTGAGCAGGAATGTGGCATCAAAACCCAAATTGCCTGGACAAGGAAACTTTTCTCTGTGTCTATACAGAATCCACAGGTACCAGAGGTTGCTCTTCTGAGCAGTTTGCTAGTTAAAGCCTAACTCTCATGTCAATGTACTAATTACTGTAATCATATTAGATTATATAAGGTCACAAACTTTCAGATAACTGGGGGAGAGGGTAGGGAGGGGACAGAGGAGCATGGAGTGGGGGAAAAAGCAGATAAAAATTCCTTTCCTATTAGCAGCCAGCAGACCATCAGGAGGAACTGTATACAAGCCATGAAATTATTTTCTTCAGGACACTGATGAAAATGTGGCAGCATAGATCCACAGATCCACTCTACCAGACCAATAAATCTGTCCCTATACAAATGAAACCTTCCACATCTCTAGTGAAGTGCAGCAGTACACACCTTTCCTCTTTCCATTTTGCAATTGTACATTAATTGCCTGTCTCAGCTTGAAAAGAAATGAATCCTATGAGATTAAGAACTGTCTGTAACAACCCACACCTCACACCAGAGGTCACAGCTTCACAGAAGCACATTATTTTTCCTTACCTTGGGTTCAACCACGGGTCTAAATTTCATTAGCAAAAGGTGGAATTAACAGTGCATTTTAGCACCACTAATCTGCCAGCAGTGTAAAATAACATCAGTGGAACTGCATGTCAGGACACAAAGCTCTAACTCATAACTCACAAGGAGTCCAGCTTAGTCCAGCAATCTCTGCCAAATCTATGCAACTAAATCAGAGTTCCCTTCTTGAAAAATTAATTGGCAGTGGGGGTGTAATTTTTGCTTTTTTTTAAATAATTTTTGTGAAACACTTGGAAAAGACTTGGTTCCACAGTGGGAGAATTTAATGAGTATTTCCTTTAAAGAGCTAAACAGTTCACAGTTCACACAAATTCAGTATTTCAAGTATTTGGCTTTGGAGATCACAAGCATCACACTTCAAAATAGTTTCTTTTCTACAGATACAGTGATGCTTTTTTCCAGTAGTAAAAGGAAATGCTTTATATTGTTTGTTGATGACTTAAAAGTAGGCAAAAGCAAAGATTTCCAACTGTCCACTTCAGTGTCAAGAATGGCTGGATGGTGCCACTTGAACAGAAAATGATGGTCCCCTCAACTGCACAAGCTTTGGGAACAGTGCAGCCAAAGCTCTGGTTTCCTGCTGACCTCAGGGGGCCCCAGAGACATTTGTGACCATCAGGACTCAGCACATGAACAGCAAGCAGGCAACTTCCCCAAAGGCTGCCAACAGCAAGAACAGCCAACAGGCACGCATTCTTTTAAATTAAGTTCATTCATCTTAAAAAAAAAAAAAACAAACATGAAGAGATAAGCTTATGAACCACCTGCAGCCTCCATACAATTGGTATCCAAGGAATAATCAGTCTGCAAGTTGGGCCAGTTATTTTACCTCAGCAGAAGATCCTTAGTAAAAGACCATCTGAGTTGCCAACCAGCTTTTTAGTCAGTATTTTGCTTCCTGCCTTCTCAGTGCGTTCTTGTCATTAGAGAAAACAAAAAGCCTCCTACAGAAAGAAAAAAAAACCTACCAAAAACATACACAACAAAACCAACCCACTTGGGTATTTGAGATATTTATCAAACATCCACCTTCTGAAAGATGAGAACACTGTTCACCACTGTACTCAGCAAAATTAGAAAGGAAGGAGGCCCAATATGTGCTATCAAATACACAAGCTCCAGTGCCCCCAGCTATGAGCACACCTCTTCAGCTGAACCTCTTAACACAAACATCTCACTAATGGAAGCTGCATTTTTGTGCAATACTTTTTAATTCTATTATTTCCATTTTAATGCTGGTTATAACAACCACTAGCCTTAGGGCACTTGTTTGTGCTGCAATTAAAATGCAAAGTGAACTTGGATATGTGAATAGCAGAAAATAAAATTCTAGTATTTGGCTTGGTATTCACAAGGCTTTTATATTTTTCTCATAGCTGCAGATCCCAAACTGAGGCTTCACTACTTACAGGTGTCTGGAAACACAAGAAAGTGCCAAAAATGGTAATAACACTTGCTTATATTCATGAGTTTGATCCAAACTTTCATAACTTTGAGAATAAGTAAAACATTAAAAAAAATAGTTATTGCTATTTCCATTTGCTTCCTTTTAAAACAGAAATTTTGACTGAATAAAATACAGGCTCTGCTCCTGGAGTTAGTGTGATTTCAGAGTAACTACAGAACTGCCCACGTGAAGGAAATCCAAAATGCCTTTCAGGCCACGCTCATGCTTAACCATAACTGGCACTGCAGGCAGGTCTTACCTTTAAAAACATGATTTTTTCTGAAGAAAATGCAGGAGCAGGAAATCAGAAGCAGCTAGCAAAAGTAGCTGTTAATTCCCCAAATCCTGCGAAGTAAATTATTATAGATTCCACACCACAACAGTTGACACAAACATGAGGAGTGAGCACTATCTATTAAGCATACAGAATGATTTTGTCTGTATTTCAAATCATCTGACAATGCTCTTCTCCCACTTATTCCACACACTGAATGTCCTGCAGCCAGCTGCCATCCCTTTTTCAACAAATACTTGGGCATGAACATCGTTTGCTTATTCATTACCAGGCACCAGAATCCTGAATCTAACAGGGACTCTCAGTGTTAGTTCAGTGTAAATGCTGAGCCAATATAATATTCCAGATCTTTTGCTGACAGTGTTATGCAAAAGAATAATGTAGTCTACATTCCTTACAGAAAATGCAAGTCTTTCTGCCTGGCAAAGAGTCAAGTGGGACACAGGATAATAGGGGTTTTTTCTTTTTAAAAAATTATGTTTAAGATTCTTTATCACATATATGAAGAAAGAAAAAAAATTTAAATCCATCTAAAGAAAACTTTAGTAGCGTTCAAAATTATAAAGGAGAAAAAGAGTGTTAGATTTCATATTCTGCACCATTACCTCAGAATTCTACCCCTTAGTTCAGAGCTGTATCAGACACATATCCCATTCCAGCTGGATTCTATTACAGAATGCAGTCAGTCCCTTTCAAAGACAGGATGGGAGAGGAATCTGGCAGGTGAATAATCATCAGCACCTGACTAATTTATCAGAGAACCTAGCAGAAGCTTTTAAATCTCTCTGAGCCCCCAGTTTGCAGTATAAGCTTGGCATTAGTCAGAACTAGTCAGTTATCTGAACTGGGGGATTTGCTGGTGTTGCCTGCCTGCTGAGAAATTACACTGCTGTTGTAACCAGAGGATGGGGTTTGTTGAGTCAGGTATCAATTTTGCTTCTGTTGTTGGCTTTTTACAGAAATGTCATTTAGTAAGTGGAGTATATGGTTATTTTCCTATTAAAATGCTTAGAAAAGCTACCTGGCAGGCCAAGCATGGCACAGAGTTAACACTATGCCAGTCTATAGAGAAATTCCAAAATATATCCCTACAAAAGTAATTTGTGCAATCAGTTACAGTGGAAATTAGATTAACTTTGTGGTAACATCCTGAGGTTGTTACTGAGTAGTTTGCCCACTGCTAGGGAGTATATGACCCTCATACCAGGAGCAAATAGAACCCTCTCCCCTCTTGTCTGCATGATGAACATGCAATAAGGGCTGCTGGGGCAACCAAGGAAACCTCTACTGCTGTTTGTGCTACTCAGGGATGAGCTAAGCTCTTCTCCATTTAACATCTGCTCTATGAACCTTTTCATAAAGTAATTCACTTTTTGTAACACTTTACACTTCTAACTGTGGGATCACTGTGTTCTCTGTGCTGGTTAAAACATGGGTTCCAGTTAGCTGTCTGCCATTTCTTCTCTGAACTACAGTCTATTTGTTATTAAAAAAATCCAACAACAAACAACTATGGAAGTTGGCATAAACTTACTTTTCAACAAATGAAGTGTATCTTGCTTGTAAATAAAAAAATAAGTTTTTGGTTCTGTCATCTTGATTGTAAGCAAATTCTATCAAAAGAGTAGTGTAGTATGAGATGCAGAACAGTACCTGGCACTGCTTTTTTCAGAAGCACATATAAAAAAGACTTCCCAATAAACTACTTCCCAAAAACATATTACATGATGCCTTGAGATAATAATCCCAATTAGTTTGATCAGAAAAAAAAATTTAGCCAAGCCAACAGTAGAGCAGATAACAAAGACAATTTTTAGAAGAGATTACATGAAAAGATAGGAAACTTCAATTAAAAGCCATTTAAATGTTATTGATAGCTTGACAGCCTGTCAAAGGTGGAAGAACCCTTTTTTAACAGTACAAGGGCCTGCTTTCTTGATGGGAATTTTCTCTCTGACATACAAAATGTTAAGCAAAACCTGTTTATCTGGTCTGTCAAAAGCAGATGCACCAACACTCTGCTCCTGGCCCCAATCCTCCCATCTGCTGTTAGCATGAAGATTTGATCCACGACACTGCCCACCTGCAGCAAGGAGCAAAGGAGCAGCACCCAGCAATTACCAGCAGCGTGCTGTAAAAATCACACAAAAAAAATTGTGATTTTTTTGCCTGGGCGAGGCACCCACTTTGCCTGGGCGAGGCAGGACATGACACTATGTTGCATACTTATGATACTTCTGATCTGCCTGGGACATCAGCTGGGTGGACACACTATATAAGCTTGGAGGCTTTTAAGGTTTCTTCATGTTTGGGATTTTTAGAAATACTGCAAATCCCACATAAATTGGAAAGGGAAGGATTGAGTAACATTTGAAGTACAGCAGTAGGGTCACAGTGTCTTAGGTTTGTTCGTGTCTTCAAGGGTTTAAATGCCAAGTTAGGAAAATGCCCACCCACCTGGAGACTCTAAGTTTCACTCTGATCCAAGAATCCTTTTTGAGCACTTTCTGCGACATTACCTGAGGCTGACTGCCAAAGCCTGACCTAGTGAGGATCTGGGCAAGTAAATTCCTGGTTCCGAGCTTTGCCAGTGCACACGGGAGGCAGTCGGAGGTTCCCTGAGGCAGGGAACACAGAGCCGGTGACAAACATCCCCGGGGGAGGTTTTATCCCTGCTCGGGGCTTCTTTCGGTCTCTGCATTTCGCCTGCGCTCCGTGTGACGAACACCCCAGCCCCCCCGCCCCTCACTCAGCTTTAACCCCGGGGGGGTCCTGGCGCGCACCCAGCGCGCAGCGGGGCGGGGCGCGGCCTCGAGCGCCCTCTGGCGGCCCGGGCGGGACACTCCGCGTCCGAAACTTCCAGCAAGCGGCGGAGAGCGGCAGCGGCAGCGCTAGCACAGGCTCGTACCTTAACGGACAGAAACATGAGCGCTGGTGCTGCGGCGTCACCCGGCGATGTTTTCCTGCCGACAGACCCCTGCGAAGTTGCATTTTGCCGGCCTTTCCCGCGCAGCGCCTTAACTCGCCAAGGGGAAATAAAAAGAGGGGGAAACTAGGCTGCGGGCGATGATTGTCCTGCTCCAAAACATTCCCTCCAAAACATTCCCTCCTCAAGGCATCAGATGGGATTTGGTCTCCTAAACGTGCAGCGGCCCGGGGCCGGTGCTTGCCGCCTGGTTCCTAAGCACTGTGCGGGTGCGGCACGGGCTCTGCCGCGGAGCAGCTCCGCTTAGCAGCTGAGGGGCTGCGCTGGCTGCAGCTGCGCTCATGTCGGGGTGGCTTTGGGACACTCGCTCTGGCCGCGGAGCCACCGCTGCCAGACCGCTCGGGCAAGGCACCGGAGCGCTGCCCAGGCAGCAGCTGCCGCGCCCTCCCAGCTACTCGCTCCGCCGGGAGCGGACAAGAACACCGAGTGCCTCCCGGTTCCTCAGCAGCACGGGCACTGCCGGAGCGCTGCTGCGCCTCACAGGCGCCTCCGAATTTCGCTGCCGGATCCCCGCACCCGCGTTTCGGGTGCCACCGCCTCAGCCGCAGCGATGGGACCCGCGGCCCCTGAGCGCCGCGACCGCCCCACGGGGGCCGCACTGAGCCGGTAGGGGGCGCTGTCGATGCCCCAAGTACCATGCCCGGCGCAGCCCCGGGGCTGAGCGGCCCCTGGCGGGCAGGAAGCGGAAGGGCGGCTCTGCCCGTCACGTGACCGCGATGCGGAAGCCCCGCGCCGGAAGGCGGGCTGCATCCGGCGTTCCCGGGCTGGATGTGGAGGCGGTGCCGCCGCACCGGGCGCTGGAGCCAGGGGCAGTCCCGCTATGCGAGAGACTCTGAGGCCCGCAGGTGAGACGCTGCCCGGTTGCGGCCCGCGGGAGGCCGCCCTGCCGCCGGGCCCAGGTCCGCGGGCCCGCTCTGGGGTGGGGCGGCGAATGAGGCCTGTCGGCGCCTGAGGGCTCCCGCGCCGCGGCCTGGCCGGGACGGCTCTCCCCGGCGAACTGGGGAGCCGCGGGAGACTGGTGTTGATCCGCTGGACTGCTGACTCTGTTCTAGGCCGAACCGGTTGGCGGGTCCGCCCGCCGCTCGGCCCGGGGCCCTGTGCGGACCCGGGACCCGGAACGCCTTGTGGTCGCGGTCTCGCCGGGGCCTCGGTGGCAGCTGGTGCCGCAGCGTTCTGAGCAGCTGCCGTGACAGAGGGCAGAGAGCAATTTTCTCAGAAGCTGTTTACAGGGAGCTGAAATCTTGCTGGAAGATGGCACTTTAGACCAGCAGTAATTATACACTGACTATAGGCACAGCTCTTTAAATTTTAGTTGATCATATCCTGAAGGTTTATTTTTTCTGCAGGGAAGTTTTAAAAAATAGAGCTTAAATCTGAGAATATTCTAAAAGGAGGTAAAGAACTGTCTGCATTAAAAAAACTTGACTGTGGAAAAACTCAGTATTACAACATACACTATGTGTAATAGCACTGTTTGCAATACTTTCATAACATTGCCAGGATGTTTTAAGCAAAGTGAAAAGGAAAATTAACAATCAAACTGGCAGGCACAGAATTCTGTTACTGTTTGTAAAAACATCAGCATCATCAGCATGATCTTCACAGTTCTGAAGAAGATGCCAGGTTCAGTGTTCACAAAGAGCTTGGGCCTGCGTTTCTTGAAAAGTCTTGGTGGCTTTATGACCCCCATGCTCTTCTCCCTGGAGCCCCTGGTCACTTTTATGTGAGGTCTGGGTGGATGATCTGTGTTCCACGTTCTTGTCTTGTTCCCTTTCTGCCTTTGAAACTCTGGAGATGGAACACTTTGAGTCTTGGGGGGAGGAGAGTTATGAAGAATGTAATTTGGAAAACAGATCAAAATGGAAGAGATTATGTAACTGTGATGAAACACTGAGTGATTTGCATAATCACTGCTGTTTACTCTGTGTTTGTAGGCAAATGCTGCTGATTTATCTGCAGTTGGCACCTGACAGTTGTGCCCAGGCCCAGCATTGTAGCACAGCTCACCAGATTAGCCATTTCCTCTTGTAGTTTGCACAGCTGTATAGAAAGCACTGCAGTTGTGGCACAGGCTCTCTGGAACAAGGATTCATAATCATGTTCTTTCAGTTCCTTATTTCCATAGAATACTTCCATTTCAGGGCCCTCCAGCTGTTTATAATGCAAATTCTGGTTGTGCACCGTGTTAAAAAGTGCTTTAAATTCTCTATGTATATGCTATCTGCTAATTAGCCAAGTGTTCTCTCTCAGGTGTGCAGCCCCATCTGTTAAAACTGACACAGTACCACTCACAAAAAACTTGTGTTTGTAAGGAGCACCTCTTGTTATTCCATGGCTCTTCTGGAGTTCCATTGTATTCAATTTACACAGTATCAGAGTGAAGGGTTGCACAAGTTTAACTCAGGCAGGTATTGTTGGTCTTTTGTTGTTGCATCTAAATTTGTCATAATTTCTAATGATAACATAAATTTCTCTAAAATAAAAAATTTAAAATTAAACGTTTTAAATAGTTCTGTTGCTGCTTAAAAGACTGTTGACTTTGTAATACTACATCTGGATCATGTAGGAATACAGACATTAAAATCTCTGAGCTCTTAGCAGAGCTTCTGCAGCATGTAATTTTTAAGAATATAAAAGGTACATGCAGAAAAAAAGGTACATGCAGAAAAGGTACAGCAGAGGTATCACTTTCCTGATTAACATTTTAAATTCTCTAAGGTTTTACTTAAAGTAAGGAATGTTATAATAACATCTGAAGAAGCTTGGAATTAAAAGATTTGATTCTAGTGATGCAACTCCACAAGATGTTACTGTTCCACCCTTCAGTTAATAAAGTTACAGAAATATCACTAGAAGAGTCACAAGCCTCATACTCACTGGGGTTGTGTCTGTGCTGCCTTTGTCATTCTACGAATCAGGATGTTGGGGTTTGAAAACTTCATTTAAAGTGGGATATTTTGTGAGAGAGCAGTCAGTCTTTATTGGGAGACCAGTGAGTGATTTTGTTGGCAGTTGAAATGCTGAGTCTCTCATTTGCTGTTACAAACTCTGGGACGTGCTGGAGTTAGAACTCTGTGGCTGTAATTTCATCAAATAACTGTTTTTCTTATCCCAAACTCATGCTTGAAATGCTTAAGCTATCTCAGCTGGGCACTGTCCAGTTTGTAGCTCCTGCTACAGCTGATGAGTCCTCAGGTAGAAGAAACACAATAAAATGTGCTGGCATAGCAATTTTCAGCCTCAGTACAACTTTGAGAAAAGAGTAAAATGAACTGGGGTAGGAGAAATAGAAATACAGCACAGTGCTGGATTGAGTTCCATATGACTCTGCTTAAGTGCTATTTATTAAAAAAGAAAAAGTGCAGAAGGTAATCTAAAGAGCAATGCTTTACTAAGCAGAATTTCTGATTTTTTCTTTTTCCTTCTTTCTTGCAGCACAACATTAAATCTGTAATGAAATGGAGTCTGGATCAAGCTCTTTTCGAGTGGAATTTCCAGATTTTTCCAGCACCATTTTGCAGAAGTTAAACCAGCAGCGCCAGCAAGGACAATTGTGTGATGTGTCCATCGTAGTTCAGGGCCATCTCTTCAGAGCCCATAAAGCAGTTCTTGCAGCTAGTTCACCCTATTTCTGTGATCAGGTTCTCCTAAAAAACAGCAGGAGAATAGTCCTGCCTGATGTGATGAATCCCCGGGTGTTTGAGAACATTCTTCTGTCCACCTACACAGGGCGGTTGGTAATGCCTGCTCCAGAAATTGTAAGTTACTTGACAGCTGCAAGTTTCCTTCAGATGTGGCATGTAGTGGATAAATGCACAGAAGTGCTAGAGGGGAACCCAACAGTTCTGTGTCAGAAGATGAACCATGGCAGTGATCATCAGTCCCCCAGCAGCAGTAGTTACAATGGCCTTGTCGAAACCTTTGAACTTGGCTCTGGAGGTCAGACAGAGTTCCACAAGGTGCAGGAGCTAAGAGATGGTGAAAATGAAGAAGAGAGCTCTAAAGATGAACTGTCATGTCAGCTGACTGAACACGAGTACCTTCCCAGCAATTCTTCAACAGAACACGACAGGCTCAGCACTGGAATGACAAGTCAGGATGGGGAAGAAGGAACGAGTGACAGTGCAGAGTATCAGTACACCCGACCTATGTACAGCAAACCCAGCATCATGTCCCACAAGCGGTGGATCCATGTCAAACCAGAGAGATTTGAACAGGACTGTGAAGGTGTTGATAATCCTTATGATGAACATCAAGTTTCTGAGTCCATGAATGCCATTCAGGCTGATCATTCGATCCAGTCTTCGGGTGTCGAAGACTTCCATATAGGTGACAAAAAGATGGAAGCAGAATTTGATGAACAGGCCGATGAAAGTAATTATGATGAACAAGTTGACTTCTATGGCTCCTCAATGGAAGAATTTTCTGGTGAGAGGGCAGATGGAAATTTAAGTGCTCACAGACAGGATCTTATGATAGCAGCAGGCTATGGCGAAGGCATTGAAATGACTACAGGAATTAAAGAAGAAACATCCCTCACTGGATTCTCACATGCTGATAAGCTGTATCCTTGTCAGTGTGGTAAGAGCTTTACACACAAGAGCCAGAGAGATCGGCATATGAGTATGCACCTGGGCCTTCGACCTTATGGCTGTGGTGTCTGTGGTAAGAAATTCAAAATGAAACACCATCTTGTAGGCCATATGAAAATCCATACAGGCATAAAACCCTACGAGTGTAATATCTGTGCAAAAAGATTTATGTGGCGGGACAGTTTCCATCGGCACGTGACCTCGTGTACCAAGTCGTATCAAGCTTCTAAAGCTGAGCAGAGTACTACTGAGATGAACTAAGACATTAGTGCTTACAATTGTTTAGTAGAATAAGCAAAATAAACTAATTATGCAAATAACGTCTGGTACTTGCTATTGTAAATTCTCAAAGAAAAACAAGTTTCAATGATTATGCTGGTATAAGCAGACCAAACTTTCATTTTATTTTCCAAATAAAATGAAATACTGCTCTAAGTGTTCAATGTGTGAAGTGTAAAGAGTGCTTGCAGAATGTCTGTAAGGTCTTTGTGACACTGGTTATAATCACAGCAGTATTTAGAAGCCTTGTTGTTTTTCTGAGTCTTCTAAATTCACGGAAAAGCTCAGCTCTAAATTGATCCAAATCCTGCAAATACTTACAGGAAACAGGAATTCAGGTGGTCCTACTTAATGGAAAAGATAACTAGGATGATAATATTTTAATGAAAAAAAATAGGAATCCACCTTAAATTGGAGACTGACAACATACTTAACATGCATAATTAGCTAGTCTACATCATTAAATAGCCTTTGTTTGATTGCTTAATGAAAGGCTGTGTTAAAGGTGGTTTGGCTTTTATGTGTCTTCCATTTTTTTATCCTTCAGTAAAACAGATGTCTAATTTTGTGCTAATTTCTGTTTAGTGTGTGAAGCACTTAAATATAGTTGAGCACTAAATAAACTTCAATCTGAATAAAGTATAATTTTCTTTGCTCCTCTAGCTCTTGGCTTGATTGCTGTATGGCGAGAGCTTCTAGAAGTGCATGTAACAAGTATGTCTTGTGAGGGAAAAAAAAAAAAGTAACTGGAAAGTATCCAGGATAATCAAACATTTGAACTGTAGTTTTCTGATCAGATTTTTGTGGCTTACTACAGTAGCAAGTACCAAACTGTGGATTCAAGAATTGACTTTTAATTGGTACAAAAACTTATTTGAGAACTTCTGTGTAGATTTAGAAACCTGCTTAAGGAAAATTATGTAGTCACTGATAGGTATTTATACTTCTAATTCTTTGCTCTTTAATAGTAAGAACTATAATACAGATTCTTGGTACTGAACTACTGTGACTGGTTACATGTGATCACAAGCACCAGAGTTGTTTACCTCTTCACATGGAGTTGCTTGTGGGGAAAAGTGGAAGGTGTAGTATTTGGATCTATTAATGGTACTGCAGCACAGGGTACCATGCTCATGTCTGAAGTCCAGATTTTTGCTGGGAAAATGGCACTTGTGCTTCATTAGGATGAGGATCTATATGCTGGGCTCTCATTCTTGGAGATGGAGGGATGAGTGTTTGTAGTTCTGAGAGATGCTGCCAGCTCTGCAGGTAGAGTGAATGCATCAGTTGTAAAGATAACAACAGGATTTGGGGGTTGAAAGCTTAATGCAGTTCTATGCAAAAGCAAATAAACCTTCATTGTAGTTTCCCAAAACATATAAAAAGGAAAGAGCCTTTAGAGCATGCATATAGACTATAATGGAAAGATGTGATGTCCAACAACAGTGCTGGTAACATGGGCAAAAATGTTAACCAGCATCAAAGGCCTAAGCCTGTCTGGCCCCAGTTTATGTATGAGGTGCTTCAATGTGCAGGATAACAGAGTTCAAACAGATGGCCCTGTATGGTGAAGCAAAAGAAGACAAAGAGATAATTACTATTTAGATGCTTTTTTCAACTCCCAGTTACAAATTGTCTAAAGATAGAACTGAACTGTATCCTGAACATGAATGTCTGGTACAAGCTGGGGGATTCCTACTCAGTGGACTGAAATTACTGTAACTTCTTTTCTGGCATTCTACTTACAAATCTTAAATTTTTTAAGAGGCTCTTAATTCTTAATCTTCTAATTCTTCAGATATTTTTCATATGAAATTTTGTTAAAACAGATATTCCCAAATATGATAAGCCCATTGCTGGCAATGGGCACGAATGGTCAGAATGGTGAATGCCACAGAGTTCCTATTCTTAGCACTTAGTTGAACTCTACAGTATACCATGGTGGCCATATATAACCCTTGTAATCAAGGTAACTAAACAGGGATTTGCTCATTAACACTGTAACCTGCTTAATGTATAGAAGCACTTTGTATTAAAAGAAAAAAAAAAAAACACAAAAACCCCCACAAACCATAAAACTATATGTTTTTTAAACTTAGAAATAATATTCCCTTTATGGTTTGTTTCCACACCTAACACCTAGTCTTTTTTAATACAAAAAAAATAATAGTAATGCTTAATGCTTGCCTGTTTACATGAGTGTAAAGGGTTCTTGCACTCAGTGGCCCTATTTTTTCCATTCTCCATGGCCTTACTACATACAGGGTGTCGTTTCTGCAGGTACCATGTTCACATTTGAGGGAAGGTATTCTCTTGCTCATTTCAAGAATGATCTTGTATATTACATCAGTTCTCAACCCCTTACAAATTGTCACTGCAGTGTTGCATAAAAAGGTTAAGGGTGCCTCTCCCCATTTAATGATAACAAAGGCTGTTCAGGAATGTCAGGCTGAAAACCATGGTCAGGAAAAAAATTTCTTGTAAACCCAGACCATCCTACAGAGCTGCCAGCAAAACGGTTTCTTTTACCACCTTGGAATGGGTTTTATATGGGACATTTCAGAGTTAAACATTACTGCTGTTTGCAGTCAAATTACTTTGAAATAAAGCTTTAAGTAAAATGTACTGTGAGAGACACTTTAAAGGTTTTATAACAGGTCCAGTAGGTCATATTATAGAACTATGTCTTTTTTTAATGACTTAGCATGAGTAGTAACTTCTTAATCTTTGCCTATTACTGTTTTACCCTGTGTTATGACATTGTCTTGAAAGTCCAGCAAGATCTAGTTAAGAGATTGATGATTTAAGGGAAGCTTGAAATACATGTCTTAAAATCTGTACTTTTGCTTATCACAGGCAAAACAGTTGTCTTGCAGTGTTTTTCCTGAATTTAATTTATTGCCCTTTGACAAACTTCTAATCACCAATTCAGGTACTGGGGGAAAATGATAACAAAAAATTTCTTAAAAGCTTAAGGAAACATCTTTCCTCCTGCTTCCTCAGGCTCAGCTTCACTCTAACACCTCTCCCCTGCCTTTCTAGTCCGTTCCCCTTGTTGTCACTGAGACCTTGTTCTCGGTCCATGCCAGCTCCTTCAGTGAGGTGACAGATGACACAGGAGGTTTGGCTCATGTTCACTGGCTTGTGTGACACTCTTCATCTCTTAGTGGGTGTCCTCTGCTGTCCTGCACTGTTCCTGGTGACACTGTGCCCTTCAGAGAGGTGCCTGTTCCAGTTGGATCTCTTATGGGGCTCAGTTACTTCAAAGATGTACTGCTTCTGGCATGGCTTACCTACAGACCAAAGTCCCCTCCACACTGAATCTCCAGGCATGGCCTGTGTCCTCCTGTGAGCACATCTCTGCACGTGTCCTCAGTGTCTTCTCCATGTATTTTCCCAAGAGCAGCTCTTCAGGAGTATCTTACGTGTCTCCCTGCACCTCTGTGGAGCTGCTGCTACTCTTTCTTACATATGGTAAAGCAGAGACACTGGCACCTTTATTTCAAGTTCTGGCCAGCAATGGATTTTGTACCTGGGTTTCAGTGGAGGCTGGAACCTGTCTTGAGTAGCCCAGGGCAGTTTGCAGCCTCTTGCCACGGGGTGCCCCTGCAGCCCCCTGCTACTGAAACCCTGCAACTTGTGGCCAGTGCAGTTGTACATAGCAAACCACGATATGCAGATGCAGCTTCTGTCAAATTCTTAATCTTTGCTAATGGAGTGGTCTTGCTAAAGATACAGGAAATTATTTCTTGTTTGTGGGGAAAAGGAGGTGATCCATATATATATATATTGCATATATAAAATATGAATGCATATGTATGTGATAAATTTCATTAATCTTCCCTTAAGCTTCATTGATATGGCTTAGAAACATTTGTGCATTTTTATATTGCTTAATGTTGGCTGTAGTGAAGTGAAAACCAGAAATTATTGTACACACAGGATTTCAGAATTTTTTGCTACTGTGAAGTCATTCATTGTTCTGTCATTGGTAAGAACACTTAATGAAACTACAGCTGAGCTCCTTTTCATTCCATTTTGTAACTAAGATGTTAATTATCATGGAATCAGTATAACTGCTATTTTGGAAAATTCAGCTATTATCATTAAGATCTCTGCTTAAGTGTGTATTCCACCCGTATTAGGGAGGAGGTTCCTACTTCACACCCCACTGTTGATTTTTTTTTTTTTTTTTTAAACAATACCATGTTTGTTTTATGGGTGAGCAGGTAGACTCTAGGAGGTATGGTCAATACAGTTTTTGGTCCAACTTTTTTTTCATCTGAGGTGTTTCTGAGGTTGAGAAACTTTGTCCCGTACCAAAAGCAAGGCAGATGATCAAAGGCTGATGTATTTTGGTTTCTCCTTACAAAAAGAATACTTGAAGTCCCTATTGAGCCTGAAAGAATGGAGGTGAGTCAGGTCTTGTTATCTCAACACCTCTTTATTGGTGCCGGAGAGGTGACCTGAGAGCCTGCAGCAGTGTATTGAGTGTTGTACTCTAAGAGAATTAGAATATTTCTCAGAACAACAAAGGAACGTTGCTTTGTGTCATACAAATGCTTCACTGGGTAGTTTGGCTTCTTAAGCTGTAAGCTGTAGACTGCCAGTGCCCTAGGGGAAGATGCTGGAAAACAAAATGGTATATTTTTAATGTGATTAATTTTTAAGTTCAGATTTTTGCTTGAAGCCTGTTTCTGTCAGTTGCTGCTCCTTTTTTTATTATTCATGGGATTCCATGTTTCTTCCAGAAATGTAACTGTTAATGCAAGTCAAGTGAATCTTCCTTAATGAGCTGGGTTTATTCTAAACAAGTCATTTATAATAGTAAATTTGCATATCTTGATATTTTGTGAGATGTTATGCCTGTTTTGCAGAGGTTGGATAGTTTTGTCTATAAATATTGCTGTCCTAATTGTACAGCATGGTTTTAATGTTACTATTCAATATTTTCTTCTTATAGAAGAGTCCCACGCCCTTTTTTTGTATATGTTTTAATAAATGTCATCTGTCAACTTTGTAAATGTTTTCTTAAGCTTGAATGAAAGGAATGCATGTCTAGTACTAGTATTTAATATTTCACTTCTGCCAAAACGATAAGTGCTCAAAAAAAGTACAAATCCAAAAGTTGTTGATATATTACTTTATTAAATACATAAAGAAAAAAATGTATCTAGTAGTGTGTCTTCTTTAGATACTGAGAACATGCCAGCCTAGCCTAAGAAAACACAAAACTAAAACCTGATTTTTAGAACACAAGAAGTTGATGACTTTGTGGAACTGGGCTCATTTCTGTGGTGCTTAGGTTATTAGTTAGTCCAAATATATCAAGTAGGTTTATTTATTTATTGTTTTATCTATTGTTTTATTTATTTATTTATAGTTGATTTTTTCAGAATGGTGATCTCTAAAAGTTACAGTACAGAATGTACAGGCTGGTAGAAAAATTCCAGAACACTCCCTTTGTAGCAGCAACAACTCTGTGTCCAGAAAGCCTCCAGGTAAATTTGAAGTAGGTTGAGATAACAGGTAGGTGTTGTTCTTGTTCAAGTATGAAAGCAATTTAATCCTGTGAAGAGGTATTAAGGGTTAGGTTTATGTTATCTTCCTCTGAGGATTCCTTCTCTCCCTCACTAAATTCTTGTATTCTTACTGAACTATTTACTTTGTTCAGCCTACGTCTGTTCAGTTCTCATGGAATTGTCATTTCCATTAAAATGCTTCCTACTCAGCAGCTTAGTGCTTTCTACCTAAACAGCACACTAGCTTGGTCTCATTTAAAGCAAGCTCATTTCTCTCATTTTCTGGAGAAATCAGTATTCAGATTTAAATGGAATATGGTACAAGCAGCTTAATTTGCTATTGCTGTTGGTTAGACCTACTGTGTGCCCGTAAGAACAAACCCAGAGTATTCTGTCTGTTCAGAACTAATAATTTGATTTTCTTTTACATGAGTGAACAAACACCATTTGTGCTATTACTTAACTTTGCTATTTGTGCCCTGGTCAGGATGCTTCCCCAGGCTGCTCTGTATCTCATGACCAGTCAGCTCCTTGTTTCTGAAGACTTCCGTGCATTTTATATGGAGAGGAACACAAACCTCCAGCAGATCACACATCCCGTTCAAGGTCAGACCGTGCGGGTACCCCGGCGGTGCCTGCCGGTCACCCAGCGGTGCGCAAGCTCTACACCAGCTACAGGCGTGTGCGGGATCAGCTCCGAAAATCCGTGCTGCTTGGTGTAAAACACCTCTGGCACTGCCTTGGATCCGCCCGTGCTGCTGGAGCCTGCACTCCCCTGCGCCTTCGCCGGGAGCCCCTGGAGGGGGACCCAGGGCCCGCGGCTCGCCTGGCGCTGCGGCCTCCGCACCAGCGGCTTCAACCCGCGGGCAGGGCACGGTCGGGTCGGGTCAGGCTGGGTCGGGTCGGGCCGGGTCGGGTTCCGCTCCCGGCCCGCGGTTGGGTCGGACCTCGGCCCCGCCTGTGCGCGTCAGCCGGAAGCGGAACCGCGTTCAGGGAATCGTTTCCGGGTGCGAGTGGCTGCGGGAGCGGGCGGGAAGCGGCGGGGGAGCGGGCAGGGGCCGGGCTGGGGACCCGACATGTGAGAGGCCCTGACAGCGCCAGGTGAGCAGCGGGCGGGCCGCCATGGGGCCGGGCTGGGCCGGACGCGCTGCTGCGCGGGGCTCGGACGCTCTCCAGGAAGGGGGTCCCGCGTCCTGAAGGGCCTGGCAGGGGCGGCGGCCCGGGTGCCGATCGGGGCTCGGCCGCGGTTCCCTGCCAGCGGGCCGGGGCTGGGATCCGCGGCGGGGCGGAGCGGCCGGGAGCGGTGGCAGCGGCTCTGCTGTCTCCGCCGCCCCCGGCCGGCCGGGCTGGATCTGTCCCCGCTCCGGCACGCCAGAAGTTGTCGCCGCGTAACCCCAGCCCGTGTCTGGCGGAGTTTCGGCCTCCCTTGGGGAGGGCGGGTGCGAGTGTGTCCCGGGTCTTCCCTGGCGGAACGAGGCGCAGGGCAGCGGGCCGGGCCGGGCCGGGCCGGCGGGAGTGGGTGAGAGCAGCGAGGGGGAGCGGTCGGGAGGAGGAGAGGGGGGGAACTTGGGCTGTTGCCGCTCTGTGAGAGGAGGGGGGGGGCGAGTGAAGCCTCTGCCACTGCGAAAGCCCTTGGGGAGCTCTCCAGGTGTGCACAGCACGCAGAATTGTACTTATTTGGGTATAAACCAAAGTTGAGAGTCAATTTGGAACAAGCATGAAGAGTCTCAGAAGCGTTGATACGAGGGAGCCTGGTTGCCAGAAGAAAAAGGGTGGCATAGGATTAGTTGCACTACAGGTGTTAGAGAATCCTCAGCATCTGGATTCGGGATGTGCCTGTGTAAGGAGAGCTGCAAAACCTTCCGTCTGTCAGCAGCACCGGGCCGGGCAAACACCGGGAACGTGTCTGCTTCAAGGCACTTTACTGCAAAACGTGTTGCTGGTATCTAGAGAGTATAGGTACTTAATTGCTTATAAGAAACATTGGAGCCAAAAAAGTTACTGTTTGATCAACAGTGACTAAAGTTGCGGTTTGTTTTGTTTTTTTTTTTAAAGTAGATGGCTTAAAATGCATAATGCATAAGCATTGCCTTTGTAACAAATTGCTTCTTATTATAATAGTAGGAGGTGCAAAAGTCCCCACCTCCTTTCCCTCCCCACTGCGTTAAGTTCTGGGTGTGTATATGAATATCAAATCTCATGTTATCAGTTTTTTTGTTGGGCATCTCAAAACATAAACCTCAAAGTTGCCAGATATTCAGAAAACACAGTCATTTCTATTTAGGATTACAAACTGTGAAATCTGTACACAAAATGAAAGTTTCTGATCATTACATGTAAGATCTTGCTGATTTAAAGCTTGTGACACTTAGGGAGTGTTTACCTGATGGACATGAATTTTATTGATTTCTCTGTGGATCTTTAATACTTTGAGCAGAGTGTTGCCTCCCCATCTGCAGAGGAGGAATAATGACACTGTCTTTCACTGTAGTTTTTTGATATCTCCTGATGAATATGTGCAAGAAATAAGTTTTCCAGTAACTATATTTCAGCCTGTACTAACTGGCTCCAGTTTCTGAGGAATTGGGGGTTTTCCTGCAGCTTTACGAGGTAATGTAATGAAGTTTTTAATTGGTGTGTAGTCTCTACTACTATAACAGATTCTGTATTTTAGTCTGAAATAGAAATGATGCAGACTCATTTTCTAAGCTGTTTTCTGCTGAATAAGATGTATGCACCTTTTATTGTGTGGTTTACTGCAGATAACTCACTAGTTCAAGTTTTGGCTGAACTGCCTGTGTTTCCTTCTGTTCCAATGAGCACTTTTTTTTGCCTTAGTTAATTCTTTACCAAAACTTAACACACTGTGTGAATTTAATCTATAATGTGATTTGTGAATGGTTAACGTTTGGAGGAATGAGGATTTGAAATCCTGTTTTGTTAAGAAAGGAACTGATTGCTACCGTAGCCATTTATTTTTGAGAAACTTGGTTGTTTCCATAACTTTGGTATTACTCTGTTATTAAACTAATACAAAGATAGCTTAGTTCTCACTTAGGGTATCTTTGGATTTGGAATCAGCTGTGTTGTAGACTGTTCAAAACAGCACTGAGCTGAACAGAAATATGGGCAGGAAGTTTATATGTAAACATAGGCTTGTGCTAGCTGTTTTTAGTCATCCTGGCACTTTTATTTACCTGTTAGAGGCAAATCTAACAGAACAGTGTGTTGAACTGGGCTTGAAAGGGGTTTGAGATCACTGTAGATATAAAGATGCCATAAATAAAGTGCATTTTATCCTATTGGACAAGCTGCAAACATAATGAAACTTAATGCTGCAACGGAAATATTGTCAGTATTTTGTTGTACTGTAGCACCTCTTAGGAGCTGCACATCAACTTTATGTTAAACTTCCATGTGAGCCCATGAGGGTCACTTTTTTATTCTGAGATACCAAAATTTCATCTTTATATGTAGCAGCCTTGCTAGTTGTAGTACTCCTTATAATAATATAAGTTCTGCACAAAATTATCTCAGTAGTTGGGAGAGTAGTTTTCTTTTTCCCTTTTTCCCTTTTTCCTTTTTTCCTTTTTTCCTTTTTTCCCTTTTTCCCTTTTTCCCTTTTTCCCTTTTTCCCTTTTTCCCTTTTTCCCTTTTTCCCTTTTTCCCTTTTTCCCTTTTTCCCTTTTTCCCTTTTTCCCTTTTTCCCTTTTTCCCTTTTTCCCTTTTTCCCTTTTTCCCTTTTTCCCTTTTTCCCTTTTTCCCTTTTCCTTTATTTCTGAGTTATTAAAATCTGTTTTCCATCCATAAGGAAGTTTACCATACTTCAGGGGGACAGAGTTTCAGTGAAGCAGAAGTGCTGTGTGTCACACCACAAAAAGCCATCCAAGGGCACTGTATGTTGACTTTTAAAAGATAATACAGTACATTACTGTTACAGAACATACACATTGGTAAAACATTGTAGGATCAGTTTCCTCCCTGTTTTCAAAGATCCTTTAATAAGGACTGTCTTAGAAATAATGCTGGACTGTGACATATCTGGTTGCAGGTTTTATTTGGTACAGCTAGCATTAACTGTTGTGGCTGCTGTAATCTGAAGTACAAGACATATGCAAACTGAAAGGAGATTGATGAAGATTTTTCCCTCAAAATTCCATGATAACAGCTGATAGGGTTACATTCGTCAATTAAAATTCTCTTGGGTGATGATGCACTTTTGGAATGATGTCTCAAGTTCTCACAGGTCGTGTAATAAATACTGAGTCCTACAAAATTCAAGGGAGGACTGTAATGATTTACACAAATACCTGTTCCTTTTCTTGCTTTCTTTCTGTATTCTGAGCAGTAATGCATGGAGTATGTATTTTGGTGTCATGGAGCACTTTTTTGTTTTAGTCTTTATTTTAATTATGATCCTCCTAACTTTTCTATATACTTCTGTTTTCAGACACATGCTATAACTGGAACAGCTTGTAATGCTTTTTCCCAAGGAACCCATGTTGCTGAGCTAACTAAAGAAAATTCAAGGGATCTTTTCTCACAGCTTTGTGTGAGTTAAAATGAACATAATTTATATCATTCACCTATCTGTGAGAATGGCAAATCACACATCAGCAAGTGAATGAAATTAAACAGGTGCAGACTTAGAAGCAGAAACTAATATGATGTTGGCAGACACAGCTTCATCTTGTAGTTATATGATGCTTCCCTGCTGCTACTGTATGATGTCAGTAAAATTAAATACCAACTGTGTTTTGTCACCTTCTATTCTTGTTTTTTTAGATGCAGCAAGAGGTTTCAGTTTCCTTTGACATCTAACAAGATAAATGCTTATCACTATCATGTTCACAGGTTACTTCAGTGAGCACTTTTGTTTGAAGAAGTAGGGCAGTGATCCACTACTAGTAAAGTTGTACTATACACTTGCTGGCTAAGGCCATGATGAATAAATATAATGCAGATAAAAAGAGAATTTAAATG
Organism: Heliangelus exortis; assembly: GCF_036169615.1. Taxonomy (NCBI): domain Eukaryota; kingdom Metazoa; phylum Chordata; class Aves; order Apodiformes; family Trochilidae; genus Heliangelus; species Heliangelus exortis. The sequence goes on along the minus strand of NC_092443.1, from coordinate 6,106,370 downwards.
GGTTTTTTGTGTGTGAATGTGACTGGATTTTCTCCTACAGAAATAGACAAGAGGCTCAACACAGAGCACTGCTAAGACTCAGTGAACTTAGTGTCCAGTTTTGGCCTGTACTGTAAAACTTCTAAGCCTTCTAGCCAATTTCTTTGATACATAATACCTGAGAAAACCTTAAACTCTTTAATCTACTTATGCAGCAAGGTTAAGAGAGGGCCTATTCATAGACAAGTGCCCAGAAGTGGACTTAAATTTTACAGAACTTTAACCTAACATTACACTATTCCACAGTCAGGTGTGGAAAGTAAAAAAAGACAAAATGCTTTACTATTTAACAATGAGAGTACCTAATACTTCTATAAGTTTCCTTAGTTCTCACTATCCCCAAGTGCTTGAGTTTGTATAATGCAAATAAAATTTTCTTAATTCTGAACTGTTATACTGTGGTCTTGGACCTAAAGAGCACAAGTTACCTCTGTATGTGCTGAATTATCGTAGAAGGTACTAGTTCTGACTACACAAATTATTTTCTTCTTTACCTCTGCTAATTCTGTAAAGAATTGCTATGTGATTTGAAATACCTACATTCTCATTGCTTTGGGAAGCAAAGCTGCCTTATGGCTGTCTGGTTCTAGAGATTTTTGTTTTTTCTTTAGAGTGTACAGTGGATGAATCCCAAAGTTAATTTGTGTTTTAGAGCACCTTTCTGCTTCAGTGTATTGCTGCTTGCCTCACCACAGAGGAGAAGAGGGTAGGGAGACATTTTAACTTGGAGGAAGCTGTTAAAAAATGTGAGATTTCTTAAAACTCTTTTCAAACTGTAGTGATCTTCCATGGCTGGTTCAGAAATACTTCAGTGGAAGATAATATTGTCTTGAAAGAGTCACTGGCCTGCTAGTATTGATGAATAATTGAGTACTGTTATCGTACAGTACCCTGTTGAACAATATTTTGTTTAGTTCTACTGGAATTTGGTTATTGAACTGCTAACTTAATTCTGTATACAAATAAAACTTCATTGCATGTGGGAATACAATCTAAAGTTTATTTTTTATTTTCTAGGTAGTGACATTGGAGATTTATGTGAATAAGTAGGATTGTTCTTCTTCTAACCATTTTTCATCAATAAAATGTTGTTAGTGGTGCCTGCTTCTCTGGTGTGTGTAATGCCCAGATTTTTCCCCAGGTCTTGCCTTCCCAAATTGATGCAAGAAAGTTGGGGTGCCCTGGTACCTCCTGGAAAGTCGCAGCAGTCTCAGTGCTGTTCCTGCTACAGTCCTGCCTACTCCTGGACATGGTGTTTATTGGCAGCCCTGTCAGTTCCAGGACCTCTTCAACTAGAGATTTCAGAGTTTGGCTGAAAGTGAAAACAGGGTTCCCTGTTCACAAGTGCTTCTGTTCAAAATTCTTGTTATTTAACCCTGGCTACCTACAGGTGTTATCAAGATCACAGGAAGTATGTGTCTTCAGATGAAGACTAAGAAGGGTGGAAGAGTAGCCTCATGCTGTAGTGTGTTCACTTTTCCTTTTTGAGAGCAGATGGGTACAGAAACTCATTGCCCACTGCCTTTTGGACTGCCTTTTGTGTACTTCATCTGTTTGCATTCAAAGCAATACTATATGTTCCCTTGACCCCTGTTTTTTACTGCTTATCTCCTACACTTAGACACAGTTAAGCCAGACTTACAGACCTTTAACTCCATCATCCTCTCGACTCACTTCCAGGATTTGTGCTCTTTACTCCTTATATATTTAGGAAAATAAGCTGCTTTGTTCTCCCCCCAGAAAAAGACAAAACAACTCTGAGAACAAGAATATAGGATTGCTCATAGATATAACATGGGTTCCAATAGAGCTGTGGTGTGCAAGGATTGCTGAGGTTCCCTTTCCCCTTGGTGACCCCTTTGTCCTGGTTCTCATGCTCTGGCATGGGTACACGGTGTGTTTGCAGTGTGGGGCCATGTCATTGGCTGTGTGAATCCATCTAGACATGCTCAGATGCCATGATCAGAACAACATAATTATTTTCTACATAAGGCATAAAATGTCAGTTTTCTACTCAGGTGCCTATTCTTAATTCATTCCTAATGTCTGCACTAGTGATGGTGGTGACAGTTTGTATTTTATTATTTTTGCTTAGGACCAAGTTGTTTTCCATTTTGCTGAGTCTTTAGGGACCTATGGGGCTAATAGGAAGATCACTTTATATATATGACAAACTTTCTGTACGTTCTAGGCACAAAGAGAAAGGAGTAATTTCTGATGGAATTTGGGTGAGGTTTGACCAAAGTCTGGTTCCTTAATTCAAGGATCCGAAATGATGCAGAAAAATGGAATTATCGCCACTGGTGACTGCTCTTGTAGTTTGTACCCAGTTCTCAACCGAGGTAACTTGTAAATTCATGTCACTTGAGGTCAACAAAAGCTCTTTCTCCACTTAACAGAGATGCTTAATCAGGAATGCCCTGGTGTTGCATCTGTGCATAGCTGATAAGCCCCACAGACTAAATGTAGTGACCTGGGCTGGGTTTGGAAGGAAGCCTGCTGCCCAGTCAAAAGGAGAGGGAAGTTGACAAAAGTAAAAAGTATGTCCTAACTGCTGAGACTGCCAGTTTCCCAATGGAGTGGATGCATCTGCTAGGGACTTGAACAGTGGTTCTCTGCACAACCTGCAGGGATGCTCAGAGTAACAAGATTAATCTTGTCATTTGAGTACTCCACTGTTAGATTGGGGTTGGTTTGTTATGTAGGATTTCTGGCCTGTGTCTGCCTTATATCAGCTCACAGGCTCTGTATTGTAGCTTTGTTCACTGAATAAATGAACTGTCCTGCCAAAGCTATTTTTATGTAGATGGCTACCATCATACCATGTCTGTTAACCATCTTTTAGTTCATGTTTTCTTCATCGGATATAAAACATCTTTTCCCCTGCTTTTATGTAACTAAAAACTCAAACGAAGTCTGTTTAGCTTGCCCATTTTAATCTGTGATATTTTGGTAACTTACAGAAGACATTTAGCAACTCTGCTAACATGGTTTTGAATGTTCTGTGAGAGCTTTTGACAGAAAACTGAAGCAGACACATTAGTCAAGTCAGGAAACTGTCTACCTTGTGTCTCTGCTTAAAAGAAGTTCCATTTGTGAAGATTATGAATGTTAGTTTTAAGTGACAGTCAGCTGGTAGAGTTCCAGTTCTTCTTTTAGGATTTTAATCATATTCCTACATGTTGATTTTGTTTTTAGAGTGTATGAATTTTCATAATTTGATTTAAATTGTTCATATATCCCATTACAGCATGTAACATAAGACATAAATAGAAAAAAAAAATCCACTAGTATGTTGTGATACATTGGACATGCTTCCTGCATCAGAAGTCAATGGATGATGTTGAGATCTGTTTGTTCAATTGGAGAAGCAGGTATGATGACAATTATTATGTGTTTAGACTTCTGCAATAATAAGAACAAGAATAGGAAAAAAAAAAAAAGTCTGAGGATTCTTGGGCACTTGGCTAGGGGCCCGTTCTTGGAAATGTAGAGTGATTGCTCTAGAGAGTTACTCAAAAGGGGACAAGAGTGTGTGTGTGTTTCTATGATAATACTCTGTGAATGGTAAAGAGCTTTTCTCTAGATCTTTCAAAATGTATATCTTTCTGTAAAGCCTCTTGGAACATCCTTCCCCAGTGTATCAGACAAGTTTGAGTACCTATGGCTTTTGAGTTAGGCGAGAATTTAAATATCAAGTCATTCCAGCTGGGAAATCACTGCAGTGTCAAATGAGCTTCAAAGCTCACATCATGGTTTATTAAAAAAAAATGAAAATCACAAAAAATTTTTTTTTAAACTTTGAAAGTCTATGGGTGTCTCAAACACTTTTTCTTCAAATGCTGCTTTATGTATTGACACAAAGTCATTATTTGGGAACCTCTGACACACTGGGTAAATAGTTTGAAGCTGAGCCCATGCCTAAATGTTTCCTTTCACTAAGATTTCCTTCATTTGTGATGTAACTATTGAAATCCTGATTTTTACTTTTAAAAAATAATTATCAAGATTATTTTCTAAGGAGGTAAATATTTAAACAGCAATGTCATTGGTGTGGTATATTCATCCCCTCTGAAATAAATTTTACATATCTAGACCTAAGGATGATGATGATGATTTTTATTATTATTATATTAATCTGTGTGTGTATGCACACACATGTGTACCTGTGGCTTTTCTTCATCTCATTTTTCAAACTTCATGAAGTACTTTCCAAAGATCATTCTTGGGCAGTTTAACAGTGCAGTGTCAACATACTATCTGGATTGAAAACCTGCTACCAGTTCTGAAGGCTTTGACATGCCTAGCAGCTATAAAATCAATACTCTTTCAGGGTGGGGGTATTGTACTGCAGTTCTTACCATAGAGTGAAAATGTGAAATTGCATTTAGGACGTGGACTGTCTCAGGGAGCCTCTGATGTGTTATGAGCAATTAAACTGTGAATTTTGCAGAGGGATAATCCAAATTACAGGAATCTCTACTTTTCATATTGTATCAAGTGTTTATACCAACTCTTTAGTTGTAACGCACCTTAAATGGGTCAATGTGATGATTTAACTTCAATACGTGCAAACATTTATTTGTAAATGGAAAACTCTTTATTCGTTCTCAGTTGTAAATCATCTTGTTTTTCTTTCAGATTACTCATTACATCAGTAGAAATGGACAGCAGCAGTTTCATTCAGTTTGATGTGCCCGAGTACAGCAACACTGTTCTGAGCCAGTTAAATGAACTCCGCTTGCAAGGAAAGCTGTGTGACATAATTGTGCATATTCAGGGTCAGCCATTTCGAGCCCATAAAGCTGTCTTAGCAGCCAGTTCTCCATATTTCCGTGACCATTCAGCATTAAGCACCATGAGTGGCTTATCAATATCAGTTATAAAAAATCCCAATGTTTTTGAACAGCTGCTTTCTTTTTGTTACACTGGAAGGATGTCCTTGCAGCTGAAGGATGTTGTTAGTTTTCTGACTGCAGCTAGCTTCCTACAGATGCAGTGCGTCATTGACAAATGCACACAGATACTGGAGAGTATTCATTCAAAGATCAGTGTCGGTGATGTTGACTCTGTCACTGTTGGTGCTGAAGAAAATTCAGAAAATCGCAATGGAGTTAAGGACAGCAGCTACTTTGCCAACCCTATTGAGATCTCTCCCCCCTATTGCTCTCAGGTGCGACAGTCAACAGCAGGCAGCGATCTTAGGATGGAAAGTACTCCAGGCAAAACTCTACGTAGTCGCCTGCAAGAAGAAGGGCATTCAGATCGAGGAAGCAGTGGGAGTATCTCTGAGTATGAGATTCAGATTGAAGGTGATCATGAGCATGGAGACCTGATAGTAAGGGAAAGTCAGATTGCAGAGGTGAAAGTTAAAATGGAAAAGTCTGACAGGCCGAGCTGCTCTGATAGCTCTTCCCTTGGTGATGATGGGTATCATACTGAAATGGTGGATGGAGAGCAGGTGGTTGCAGTAAATGTTGGCTCCTATGGGTCTGTCTTACAACATGTTTATTCATTTACCCATGCCTCATCACAGGCTACAGGTGTGTCTGAAGCCTTTGGAAGCCTGAGCAATACAAGTCCTTCAAGGTCAATGCTGAGCTGTTTCAGAGGAGGTCGTGCACGCCAAAAACGGGTATCCACTGGTCACTTGCACAGTGATGTTCAGGGCTTGGTGCAGGGGGCTGACAGTGAATCCATGGTGAGTAACCCCGGATATGAAAACAGTCCACGAGAAAGAAATACAAGAGGTCATTGGTACCCATACAGTGAGAGGTTAATTTGTATTTACTGTGGGAAGTCTTTCAACCAGAAAGGGAGCTTAGATCGACACATGCGATTGCACATGGGAATAACTCCTTTTGTGTGCAAGTTCTGTGGGAAGAAATACACCCGCAAGGACCAACTTGAGTATCATATTCGTGGTCACACAGATGACAAGCCCTTTCGCTGTGAGATCTGTGGAAAATGTTTTCCTTTCCAGGGTACACTAAACCAGCATTTGAGAAAAAATCACCCTGGAGTAACAGAAGTAAGAAACAGGGTAGAGTCTCCGGACAGAACAGAAGGGTTTGTGGATCAGAAAGTAGATAATGATGCTTCAGCTTCTGAAGCTATGGATTCTAGTATGGAAATTCATGCAATGGCTAACACATCTGATTAAAATACTACATTCTAAGTGCAACACAAACAAGCACATTACTAATATATTTTTAAAATATTTTAGTAATCTTCATTACATCAGCCTTTTAATTTTGCTGAGCTTCTAGAAATCAATTTGAAATGGTTTCTGGAGAAGGCTACATAAGTGTTTTTTTGGTTTTTTTTTGAAGGAGGCTGGGTTGGTTGTTTTTGGGTTTTTTTTACTTTTGAGGATGCTCAAAATGTAAAAAACTGTGGTGGGGAAAGGATAGGAAGAGTCTGCTAAAGTGTTCCTACTGGTTGATCTGGCAAGACACAAATTTCAGTGGAGTAAGATACTAGAATAAGATTGGCAGCTCTGCTGGTTACACCAAGAAGCTGTAACCTCCTAAATTTCCTAAATCCCATTGCTGGTAATGAGTTATGCAGGGGCAGGGAGAGAGAATAGTGTGGCTTTGATTGCTTCCATGTGTCAAGATGGAATATTTTTGCTTTTACTAACTTTTTTTAGTCTGTTTATATATATAAATTTGCTTTATATATATAAAATGCTTTCACTTTTCCTATTCTGGTAGAGGTGAATGTAAAAGTAAGTCAAGGTTTATACCATGTACCACTCTTTGAATGGCTAAATCTCCTCCCTGCTTAGGATTTAGGACTTCAGACTCTGGGGGGATGGTTTTGGTTTTAAAAGAATGTTGTTTGCTTTTCATTTTATTAAACTATTATTTTGTGTGCAAAAGTGAGCAAAGTGAATGATCTTGTTTTAATAGCTTTGCTTTATAACATGTAAACCAAATGCCATAAACCTATTAAATTATGGTTAAATTGTTGAGAGGGGTTTTGTTAGTTGTCTGGAATGCAAGCTGGACAACCTGTGGTGCTGACATTTTATATATATAGAGATAGATATATCTATATATATTAACAACAACAAAAAAAAAGAAAAAAAAAAAAAAAGTAGCATTGTGGTTTTAAATGTGTTTTTACTGGCCTCAGAATCTACCTTTATTTTGTACTGTAGAACCATACCAGGTGATTAAATTTTACTTCCTCACTCATCATGGTTGGTTAAAACCTGAGAGAGGTGTCATAGTTTAAACTACAGTATTTCCAAGCAGTGTTTTAATAGGCCTCTTCACAGAGGGCTGTTTTCAGGTGCACATTGACTTCCTATGTAAAGCTCCAAGTGATATGTCAGCACTTGGAATTTATACCTTTTTTTTTTTTTTTTGTATAAAAAAAACAAATAATCTATGGGAATTTTGAGCAATATGTCTGTTATTTCATGTGTGAGTATTAGAGTTGTGATGGCTTTCTTACTATTTTCAGTGGTTGTTTTCTGCATAAAGGAACTACCATCACCTTTAAAAATACTCTAAATCTTTCTGTTTCACCAAATGTTTTTTTAATATGGTGCTAACTTCATCATTTAGGTCAGTATAATATATAAAATGTGAAACCTAATGGTAACAGTTAAGCAAAAAAACACAAAACAAAAGACAAAAACACACACAAAATAAAAAAAAACCCACAAGAAACAAAACAAAAAAAAACCCACCCCAAACAAAAAAAACCCAAATAGCAAGAGACCTTAAGAACATGAACTGGCAAACAACACTGTGTAAAATTCTACCTGATGAACATAATTAATCACATGCTTCTTAATATACAGGTTTTATATAATTGGGCATTACATTTGTTTAGCAAATATTGAAAATACAGCTATGAACATGCTGTTTAACTCCTAAAATTTAAAAATAAAAGCTCATTGCCAAATTACAGGAAAGTGAAAAGGTAGGTTTGCTATCTTGTAAAGCTTTTGGCTCCTGTGAAGTTGGGGCATATTTGTGCAGTAGCTTTATTAAATACACTATTTCTTAATATTGTGACAGTCTGCAATAAGAATTAATTTCACTAAATACAGATTTACAATGTAAACCCCACCTGCTCCATTGGAGCAGTTGCAGTTAAATTGAATACAGAATTTACCTCTTTGTCCTAAAATTGCCTAAACAAAGAGGCAGAGGTCGGGGAGGTATTTCTGTCCTTGAAGCAACAGAACTTTTTTCCCAGTAAGGGAAAGTGTATGTCTTTGTCTAGGGAAGGTAGTCTGTATGTTTAACCACTTAAGAACATGTTAGTGTTTCTGATACTGTTTTTTTTTCCCTAAATGTATGTTTTAAGTAATTAAATGCAAAAAAAACCACAACAAAACAAAGTGTTTTGATAAATTAAGCTTGAGACATGCAAAATCCAAGAAATGTACAGTTACTTTTAACCCTTTATCTTGGACCTGTGCTGTGGTGCCTTTGGTGTGACTTTTTTTCATGGAAGTATGAGTTGAGGATAGCAGGATATGGGTACTAATTTTATATTTCTTGAATTTCTCTGTGTCACAATCTTAACATTATTTAAATCTAGTTCTTTGTATTTGTAAATGTATTTAAATGGTTTGAGTTTACCAAAGAGTGACTTATCCAAAATTGTCTCTGACAAAAACAAACAAAAAACCAACATCACTTTGATTGTACAGGTTCAGGTTCAAAACATTGAAAGGGGACTGTTAAGGGGCAGGAAATGATTGCTTTTTTTACAAAATCATGATTCAGCAGTTTGCAAGTTCTCCTTGCTCCTGTTTGTGTTGATCTGCCATTTACCCTTTCCACTGCTAGCAGTGTTAATAATTACCAAGCCATAACACAGTACTGCTAAGTTCAGCAGTGCTTCAAAGGATGCATCCATAGGTGAACATTAAACATCACTGAGCATTACATTTACACTTACAAAGTGTGTGACTGGTAGGAAACGAACTTCAAACCTGGCAACAGCAATTAAATTGTGCCTTGTCACATAGTGGTATGCCAGGATTAACATTGCCATGAAACATGAAGCATTATCTGATTGAAGTTCATTTCACAAGTCCACCAAAACAGAGTATGCTGTGTTACTTTAAGCAAATTATGGAAGTACTGTACAGTGTCTTGTGTCTGTACAGTTTTAAGTTAGCACAGAGCTGTTACACATTTCATTTACAATAAATGCAGAAGTCAGTAAAATATGTGAAGAAATATTTGACAGCAAAAGAAATCATGAAATTATATAGGCTGGTTCATAATTGAGTCTCTTCTTAATCTACCTTTTTAATTATAGACAAATGTGAAAACAGTGACAGTGTCCTTTTCTCTAGATGTTTAATCTATTATGAAAAACTGTGAAAACAAATGATTTTCTTACCTTTGCTAATGCTTATGGTTTTAAACACCTACTTTAGTTTTCTTAATCAGTTATCTTCCATATTATTTCCTTTAAACTTGTAAATACATTCAGAAAATAGTTTTGTAAATACTTACAGTATAATAAAAGTTCAGTTCAGTCAATAAGGCCTCAAGATTGGTTTAGCTCTTTTAGTGTGAAATCTTTCAATAGCATAAAGGATACTGTCAGTTCATTGTTCAGTGGAATATACTGTAGGCCAAAATTGATAGTTCTTAATGCAGTCTTCCCAAGCATGAATTCATATGTTCTATGCTGCAGCCTTTGGTTTACTTTTAGATAAAACAATGAGGCCTCTTAATATGTTTAGGTTGAATTATGGGAAGAACAGCAGGAATAAAATCAAGGGCTGGGAAAAGATTGAATGAGCTTTACCTTTAAATATATATATATATAATTTGAATTTTTGTATTAGTTTACTGTGATTCTTTTATTGTAATTTTTATAAACAGGTTTCACACGAAACCATTGAAAGGGACTCAAATATGCAACACCTAATCTATTTTCCAAGGGAGTTTTACCCTTGAATGGTGCTTTTTGACTGGTCAGGGTTATTTATTAAATTTTATATTTGAAAGTATTTGGGGAATTATGTAAATTCTTTATATGAATCTGTTTATTTCATGAATTGTAAATTTCATAATACTTAGTGATTGAATTGGAAGTTTAGTAAAGTCATTCAAAATGTTCAAAGTTTATAATCTGTGTGTATTTTACATATATTTTAACAAGTGCCAGAATAGTTGTATTTAATATTGTAGATTTAATACTACTTGCACATCCCTGTGACAGCATTAACTTAAAGCTACACAAGTTTACATTTAAACAGATAAAATCTAAACAAGGAAGTAAGCCTGGGACACGTGTTCCTGTATTTCTTCAGAGGATGTGAAGCTAAGTATCAGTAACTGAGCAGGTTTGCTTCAAGTTTATCTAAGTAGCTCCTGCCATGGTGGATACAATAAACTGCTGTCTCTCCCATTTATGTATGCTATGAACTCAGCCTTTGGACTTGCACTGCAAGCCTCTGGTTGTCTGTCTGATTAGAGGTAGAACTCTTGCACGATTTTAACAGTGTTTCTGACTGAAAAATTGTATTTTTAAATAACTTTTATTTGTATGGTTGTTTTTCATGAGAAATGATTGAACAGTTTGAATGACTTGACTTGGTGTCATTATCTTGCAATATAAACCGGTAACCTCACAACTCCACACTTCATCACCATATGAAGTAAATGAAGCTAGCTAAGCTGATGCTGTAACAATTAATAACTTGCCATTAAGGATTATTTTATAGCATGAATTTTAAAATATTTATTCAAATGATATTTTACTCTTGTATTCACTTTGGTTTTAGATTTGTGACATGAATATTTCAGTGCTGCTTTATTTTGTTCTGATGAATTTGTTTCTTGCTTGTAAATTGCTTTTTTTATGGTATAAAGTCAATGGGAATTGCTGTTTGTAAATTAAAAGCTTCTAGAGCAAATCTGTGGTGTCAGTGTTTGCATTTAGATATTTAATTACTAAGGGACTTGCATTTTAGATGCTTTTACTGAAGTGTAATAAAAAGTTGTCTTTTAATAATCATGTATCAACCAGGAATCAAAAGCACTACAGACAAACTACTCTTGAAGTTACCCTTTTTTTTGCCAGCATTGCTTTAGTTCTGAACAGATGATGATTTCAGTTTTGTGCTTCAACACCTTGTCCATCTCTCAAAGCAAACCAAACCACCAGGCCAGGCAGTGGGGATCTGTGGGGAGGTGAGGTCTCATTTCCACAAGAGCGTTTGCCTCCCACGTTTTGCCATGTGCAGGAGCAGAGCCAGCACTGTTCTCTGCACAATTAGGATACAGCTCATATAGGATACAGGCAGAGCCAGCAACTGCATAACTACCTTCAGCTGGTAGCAGAGCCTCAGGGTCTTCCCCAGCAGCTGGCTGTTGGCACATCTTTGAGTGCCTTTATAATAAGCAGCTTCTTGGAGGAGTTAATATGTCCTCAGCCAAGCTGTATACTGATGCTGATGTGTTGAGAGACCCTTCCTGGGACAACTAAAATTTTGCAGAAAGAATTTTTTGCTTTATAGTCATGAAAAGACAGCTGATACAAATGAATTTGGTTAAAATTTACCAGCATTGTTGCCAGTTTTTCACTGTGTGAGATGTATGCTAGAGAAGACTCCTATAATGAAGCTGAATTAAATTAAAAAAGTTTTAAACTCACATGGCAGCAAAGGGTGTGTTTATATAATGCTAATGCAGCTCAAGGATATAGTTACCTTGACTGGTTCAGGTTTTGGGTTAGAGGAGGATGGGGACTTTTGTTGGGTGGTTGGTTGGTCCCATGAGACCCTACGGACAGATTCAGGACTATTTATTGTGTGTAGTCTGAAAACTCAAGGAATACAGAATGGGGTAAATAAGATGTAACTCCAGGAGAGTAATAGATGTAAAGTTGATTTTACCTGGAAAGCAGAGGGACAGAACATAGCATGCCTTTTACATTCTCCTCCACACCTTTGTTTTGTTTTGTTTGGGTTGACAGAATTGTTTCATCTTGTCAGGTTGCCATAGAGGTAAGAAATAAGATGCAGCAAGTTGTGTCTGTGGAAGCTGATGCAGCTAAATTTCAGAGTGAATCTGCTCACCAGTTCCTTTGGAAAAGCCTTGCTGTGTTTCCTTCATTTTAAGTTACTATTCACATTCATACAACCAGCTTTAGCTGTTTGCTGTGCAGACTTGTGAGCTGGGAAGAGTGTGAGCTGACATGATCCTCAACAATTGCATTAGAAAGTCATAAATTTGTTTACAGCAGATCCTCTGTGCACTGGATGCTGGCACAGATGTTACACCACACTGGTCCTTGTGTAAATTGCTTTTCATATGCAAGTCTGCAGAAGAGGCTGCCTTGCAGCATCAGTCACAGGCCCCAGAACCTGTTAGTTTCTTCTGTTAGAAGGCAAGTGTGAAGTTTCCTCCTTGATGTGGCTGCCTTTAGTAAGGCACAACAAACACACTGTATTTTGTTTACAATGCTATGCAAGTACAGTCTAAAGTTATTCATGTAGACCTGGTATGTCTGGTGCTTCTGGAAATGTGGTTTTCAGTAAGAACAGGATGTATGTTTTAGGACCATCATACATGCATAATGTATACAACAGCATCTGGATACTGTGCCCTGTAGCACAAGTGGTACTGTGAATTACAAAAGCAACTTAAGTTGTTAATAATGAAACCATCTTTTCTTTAAATTGCTTTGGGATTTCTTTGGTACATTTTAAAATTGTATTCTTTTGAAAAGCACAAAATGTAGCACTAGCAAAGTGTAAATATGTCACTATGGATACAAGTTAACTACTGGTGCTGGTTACTCATCCCTGAATGTAGTGAAGTTTGGTCAAGGGCATCAAAGAAAAGTTGTACTTTTATGAAGCTCATACCCCCTTGTCCACTGTGCAGACTGGGTTTTTTTTCTAGTTACACAAGAACTGTTTGTGTAGGAGCTAATAATGCTGAGTAGGCACAAGAGATCTCCCTTTCTGCCAAACATCTTAAGTTCTGACATCACAAAAAAAGGTGAAATAGTATAAAGAAAGATGGTCTTTATGAGAGAGTGTAACAGAAGGCTCACAAAAGCAGTACAGAGCTCTGAAAAGTGTCCCTGTGTACTGCTGTGGTACTGTAAATAGGACTCATGTTTAAGACAGACACGTTCCTGTGTGACTGCCAGGAGTCTCTTACTGTATAAAAGACAGATTTACACAGGAGAAAAGAGTTTAGTCAGAGGAGCAAGTTGTAGTCACCCATGGTAGACTTTTTCTGTCATTGAAACAAAGGAGGGGTTTGAAAGATGATTTTTTGAGGCAGTTTTGCAAGGTTGATGGAGAGTTCACCAGTATGAGGCAGTATCAGAGAAAGTACAAAGGTACTTGTTGAAAACAGCAAGTGGGCAAAGGACAGTGATCCTGGCTAGGTGTAAGTGAAATGTGTTGATAAAAATATATATATAGAGAAAGGATTACTGGAAAAGCCCTTAGAAGCAAAGATACACAACTGCTTTTGGACGAGAAAACTCAGGGAAACAATTAAGGGGTATGACAAAAGCAACAAGATTAGAAAACTGTCTTTGTAGGTTTAATGAGTCAACTTGTCAAGCTAGTCAAATGAAGCTGAAGTTCTGGTGTTTGCATCAAATTTTCACACTGTAAAACTGTCTTTCACATCAAAAGCCTTTCATAGTACATGGGAAGACTTAACAGTATTTGAATAGACTTTAAGGTTTTTTTGCCTTTATTTATAGAGAGAAAAAATCTCATTCAAAGACAAGGAGTTACACTGTGCTCAGGTATCAGATGCAATAGGACAATTGCCTGTGTGAACTGGCTGGTAGCTTCAAAGGGCTACTTCTCTCTCTGTTTTGTGGAAATTGTGGTGGTATGTATCAGATTATTTTAAGATTTTAAAAATGCATCTAAACTATCACAGTAATTCTGCCATTCACTGCACTTAACACACAATTTCAGTGTTTCTTTAGCTCTCTTTTTTCCAGCTCAACTTGCACTGCATTTTTGCTGCATAGGTTTCTAACTTCACTAATTCTATCTAGACTCTACCATTGGCCTTGGGTAGTTTGTATTTATTTAAAGGTGCAATCCATGGCAATAATTACAGTGCCATAGCACAGTATGTGAGGTTAAACTTCAACTCACCTGCTTGTTTGGAGTTTGTCCCTAATAACTTGGAAAATACTTCAGGCTATTTCAGCAGAGACACCCAATAAAGTCATTTCATTGCATAAACTGAAGCAACTTATTTCCAAAGCCCTGATTTGATAAAGCCTGAAAAAGATTTTCTCTAAATCAATTTCAAGCACTGCTAACAGACAATGCACACACAAAGTTTATCAAAGCTACTTAATAGTTCATCATTTTAAACAGCAAACAGAACTTCTTGATCCAAGATAACACTGAGCCTAAGCAGCTTATCAGAACTATATTTTGTCTCGTTTTTCCTACTTTTGCATATAGTGTAACTTGCCTCCATAAACTTGATTCTGATTCTATGAATGCTCTGAAATAACTTTCCTCATCTTTGCTGGCTCAATTGAATTCAGCATCAAGGGAAAACCAGACTCTGAGACTGCATACTTCTTAACAAGATGCAGTAAAACATCACTTTCAGCAAAGCAGGATAGAAGACAAAAATTTTGTAAAAAAATTCTGTGAAGGCAGATAAGGAAAAAAAAGTGGGTTAGGCTAAAAAAGCCCAGTTCTGTTCAACTGATCTTTATGTATTTGCAGACACAGTCCACATTATGTAACTTTTCATAAAGATTCTTGCAAGTAGCTTTAGGGGAAGTTAGAACAGCCAGTGAACATATTATACAATTAATGTTCTTTCAGCAATAATGATGTGGGATGGAAGGGAGCCTGATCCCACTAATGCTACATTTCATTAAGTATATGAAACAGCACATTCCAATTGTATTGTGCATGAATTTAAGAAAAATTTGAATCAAATGTCAGTTAAAATACAGACAAACATTTAATCAGTTTTCGGGGAAATTATGGCTGATGGCATTGTCAAAAGTAACTCTACTCAGCTATGCATTTTGCCAACCTTTTCAATTCATGCAGCACAATACAACTCTAAATCTTTTGTATGCCTCTTGTCTTTTCCACTAGAGGGTGCTGGCCAATTTTTTAAAATATGGGTTGTGTGGGGATAATTTATGGTGCTGTACATAGCAGAAACCCGAAACAAAAACAAAAAGATAAAGTTTCCAGTCTTAATTTCCTTTGATTCCTTCAACAGGAGGATTAGCTGAGTAATTCTATTCTCAGCAGGGCAGTCCTGCTTTCTCTAAGGCACCAGTCCTACTTAGGCACTGGATGGTACCTCTTTGCAGTACTTAAAGCATCAGTTTGGAAACTGTCTTAAAATCTCATCGTTATTAGGAAAAGAAGTAACTGGCTTTCAGATTTTTTGTTTGTTTGTTTGTTTTTTTCTGAATCCTTGTAGAAATGCCAGTTGCTAAATAAATTTACTTTTAAAGAGGATCGTGGCCCATGAACTTCTGTTTTAAGTGTCCTGGCATAATGAGACAGGACAGAGTGGAAAATATTTTGCCATAGAATTCAGTATTCCTCTCTAGTGAAAGCTGATGCTGTAAACTTGAGGAAAGTGTATGTAGCTTAGCAGTACCAATAGGATAAACTCTAATAAGTAAATAATAGCTTATGTCTACTAAATTATAAAAACATTTCCATTCTCCAGCCAGTGGAGGGGGGGAGGAATGAAAGGAAAATACATTTCCATATAGTGCATTGGGCTTCAACATGTATATTGGAGTTGTACGTATCAGTAGTCACAAGCAGACTCCAAATAAATGTTTAAATTTCTTTTTATAGTTTAGTCTCAAAATGAATATTTCTGCTATGGAAAGAGAGCTCATACATGTTTAATTGAGATGTCTGAAGATATTTAAACTGCTCTGAATTTAATAGTCATTGAAGATCTTTGGTAACTAGGAAACTGGAAAGAACTAAATGTATTCTAGACATCACGCAGTCTGCCAAAACTCTCCTTAGGCTTTTGTTCACTCAAGTACAAACCTTCAGTTCAGTCTGATGGACTGGAAGCAATCCTACATGTAGCTACCGATTTAGGGAGCGTTTTCCCTGCAGCGATGCCTGTCGAA
The DNA here is from genome assembly GCF_036169615.1 of Heliangelus exortis. NCBI lineage: Eukaryota > Metazoa > Chordata > Aves > Apodiformes > Trochilidae > Heliangelus > Heliangelus exortis. The sequence goes on along the minus strand of NC_092443.1, from coordinate 6,090,209 downwards.
CCTGCCCACTGCCCACGGCTTTGGGGGCAGAGGTTATTCCGGGAAAGGTGCACCCTCCTCTTGTCAGGTAGCTTCAGGAACTGAAGGTCCCTGTACCCCTCTGACAGTTCCAGCATTCAGCGCAGGGCAAGTGTCACCGTTCGTAGCTGGGGGACAATGTCTCCTCAGGAAAGCCAGAGAGCCCCGCTTAACCTCCACCGCCAGCACCAGGGCCTGCTTTGGGGGGGTTGAGATGTTCTCTGAGGTACCGGGGAAGGCGGGTTGCAGTCCCTGTCGCAGCAGGTGACGGGCGGATAAACAACTCGTTTCCCCCCTCTGCGCAGACTCGGCCTCGTCCAGCCGTGCGCGCTGGGACCGGCCGTTCGGCGGAGAGGACACCGGCCCCCACAGGGGCCCAGACTGCCCTTTCCCTGGCGCCCTAACGCTGCGGTCCGCCTCGGCCCAGGAGCCGCTGACCGGGCCGTGGCAACACCCTCGCCGGCCGGGCCGGGCCGGGCCGGCCCTTCGGACCCGAGGGGGGCGGCCAAGGACGCGACGCACCTGCGGCGGCCCCTGCGCAGTGTCTGCGCGCTCGTACGTCCCGCCCCGCCCCGCACCTGATTGGTGGGCCCAGCCATGGGGAGCAGGGATTGGCCCGGGAACCTGTCAGTCTGGGCCCCGGCCTCAGCGGCGGCGGTTCGGTGCGGCAGCGGCCTGAGGTGCTGCGGGGGAGCCTCTACCCCGGTACCGCGGGGTTCTCGCGCCGAGAGGGCTCCTGAGCGAAGCTGTGGGCGGCTATCCCAGGACAGGTGAGACGTGGTCTCTCCCGCCGGGACCGGGTGGGACCCGGCCGCCCTCTTTTCCCCCCGCCCCGGTTGGCCCCGCCCCACCGGGCTGCGGGCCCGGCTGCCGCCGTTCGTGCACCGGGAGTGTGCCAGGGACGGAGCTCTGCGGCGCCGGGCCAGGCCGGTAGCCCTCCCTACAGGTGCACGCTGCTTGTGAGAAGCCAGCGGCTTGCGGCCCCCCGCAGGGACAGGGAACGCGGCGTGGGCCGCAGCTCCTCTCCGTTGGCAGCAGTGGCGGGGCCTCGACAGGTGCGCGGACGGAGGGGACGCGGTCTCCGCCGAGAAGCCCCTCCCCGTGGGCGCCACCGCGGTCTCCGGCTGAGGCAGGCGGCCCGGGGCGGCCCTTGGGAACTGGCCCCTCCGGAACAGCCCGCAGGCGCTGGTGCCATCGCCGCTGCCGTGCCCGCCCGCGCTCTAGGCCCGTTCCCCGCGCTGGCGCAGCCGCTGCTCGCTGGGCGCCTCCGAGGTGGTGTGTGCCCAACTGGTGGTATTTTCAAGGCTAGAAGGTGTAATGAAACGACAGGCAAAGAAGGGGTTGGGTACGAAGGAACCTTGTAATCTAGTTCCAACTCCTTCTAGACCAGGTAGCTCCAAGCCCCATCCAGGCTCTCCTGGAACACTGCTGGGGATGGGGCAGTTCTGGGCCATCTGAATGCCAGCGGTGCTGTGCTTGTCCAGACTCGGTAGACAACGCGACTGGTCTAAGGGCAGGGTAATGGGGGGACCAGAGGAAAACCCTCAGGGTTTGGCCACATCCTCCACTGAACTTCTGGAATAAATTTTACTAGATTAAAATGCACAATTTTGATGTCCTTGTTTTAAAAAAGGTAAGAGTTCTGAGTGCCTCAAAATTGGCAGTAAAAATGCTCTCAGAATTTTTGATGAGAGGCTCAAAGAGCAAGATAGGCCTGATTGATTAAATGCAGGATCAAGTAGGGTCTTAAGCACAAAAGATAAATGTTTGTTACAGTCAGCCTTTTTCAACATAGGCAAGAGAAGTCTATGGAACATCAAAAAAGTGGGAGTGGTAGGGATTTGCATGAGCGACCAAAGGACAAGTACACAGAGGGTGTGGCATTTAACAGTGTTCTGCCCCCATCATCAAAAGCGAGTGACAAAACTGAAGGAGCTACAGAGAGGGGCAGTGGGGCTGAAGTAAAGGATGTGGTTGACTTGGAGTAACCTATCACTTGACTAGGAACCCTCAGCCTCCAGAAGATGTCTGAGAGAGGTTATGGTGTCTTTCTAACCGTGAATTGCAAAGGTGAACAGTGAAGATTGCTTTTTTACTTGTAATCTTTGATGACTTTTGACCATTAACAGCATGGGGGGGCTGGAGAAATAGGAAGAATTAATGCTGCTTAATTGGAAAATTAAGGTACACTGGAGACTGCCAGCACAGAGTTTGCAAAGGCAATTGTTTTTTAGATGGATCAAAATTTTCCTCGGAAAAATAGTTTTCAAAGGCACCGAGAGTGAAAGAAGTGGACAGAATAGCATGGGCTTCACAGACACACACACAAAAACTGGAGAAAAAACAATTGCCAGGGAACAAATCTTACTGACAAAGCTGAGATGGGATATGAACATACATTATGTCTGTGATTTTGGTTGGAATACTTAGGTGGATACTAACACATTTATAACTTACCATTTTGATTATTTTATGAACAAGCAGCATTTGCTCCTGTGGGCAATACCTGCTATATGCCCACTCTGAGTTTGGGTGAGTTCAGAGTATATGAAGAGAATACTAATTTCCCAGCAAATGGGCGCTTCCTTTGATGCCAGTAGCAATCACATGTTTTTAAAGAGGAGAAGATACACTTCTTTCCAGGGGAGGTTCCTTAATGACAGAAGAACAGACTCTGGTAGAGGCGTAGTAGTAGCAGCATGTGATCTGCCCTGATTTTTAACTTTATCAAAGCAGCAAGGACTATATTGGATTTTCATGTCATTTTCCACGTGAAAGTGTTTTTCTCACTTGATGCATCATTTTCATAGATATTAGCTGTTATAAAAGTTGATTTAAGGCAAAAGAGAAGAAAAGGGGAAGGGCTATGTCTTAAATATCACCAAAGCACTTACATGAGAGTAATCTGTGGTTTGTTGCTGATCATACTTGGTGGAAGAGCTGTGGCCTCATTTGCTGATACATAGAGAGGAAAATGATTGGTTTTGTGTCCATTGTGCTTTGTTTCTTGAAATCTTGAGGAAAATGAAGTGAGAAAGATTAGCAGTCATAAAGCACCTTGAAAAAAGTGATTAAAATCAGTAGGCAAACCCTTATTGGCTTGGACCTTGTGTTGATTTTACAGAGCAAGAAAGATTACCAAGATTACATATTTGGACATTTCTTGATTATGAAATTCCTAATTTGTCGCCCTTCTCTCTCTGATGTATTCACTAATTCCTTTGAGTTTTGGAATTTTTCATATACCAATTAAACTAGAATGGGGAGCTAGCCACCAAAGCTGGGGGGGAGAGCAAAGAACAAAAATACCAGAGTGCACGTTTTGGGTAAGGAATGCACAGTTTGAGAAGAACTGGTTTATGTAATAAATGTGACCATAATGCTGCTTACTGTTAATTTACAGGAATGCCATGCTGTTAAACAAGAGATAAGCCTGCTGAATTCAACAACAGATTGATGGCAGTGTGCATCAAAATGGGTTGAGTGAGTGCAGAACTACCTTATTCCACTGTAAGTTTGCATCTGTAATTAAAGTAATGTAATTAAAGTAGTAGGTTATTTTCCTGTTTTCACTTATGTTTGATACTAGAGACTACAGAAGTGTCTGCCAGTTCTCTTCAGTCTAGAGAACCTGGGGTCAATTTATAGTCAAGGCAGTATCATGCTGTAATTCAGCACATACATATTTCTTTTCCTGTAAATATTTTATTGAGATTCCACTGAATATATGGGATATAACTCTCATAAACATGTATGTTGTCCTAACCTCAAGTTTTCAGACTTGTTTGAAGGGCTTTTGAGGGAGGACTTCCTCTAGAGAGAGAGCTGCTGCTCTGTCTTGATATGGATCAAACTAATATTGTATTCTTAACTTGTGTTTTTTTTAATTATTTGTACTTTGTTAGGGACAGCTTTTGCTTCTGTTGTTACCATTGCTAACCTAGAAATACTTTCACTAGTACCAAACAATTTCCTAGTTACCAGCCTGAAGGAATCAGACCTGAAGAACTGGTTGGTTCCTGGATAGCAACCATTATTTTATTTGCTTAAATAAATAGTCATCAAAGCTTTTGCTTTGGTTCACCTTCCCAGTTGTGTCTCACACAAAGACATCAGTGATTAAGGGTCCTAGGACTACTGTAAATTGAGCTTTGCTGCAACAGTGCTCAGCATTAGTTCAATGAAAAATGGAGAGGAAAAGGGAATTTTTTTCGTGCCTTTGCATGAAATTAAAGTACTCTCCACTTCTTGTCTTGCTTTTTTTTTTTTCTCCCCTCCTTACTGGATATTTGTTGGCCCTCAGTGGTTCTGTAAAAAGGCAGTTATTAAGACAGGGAGTATTGCACAGCCTGAGAGTTGACAGCAGGCTTTCTGAACTAACTGTGCAGGTGAAGCAGTGAAGGAACATGTCTGTAATTGTAGTGAACAACTCTTCATGCTAAAGGAACATGTTCATGTCCCTACATGAACATTTTGATAATTGGAGTGTAGGTTAATCATGGGCAAGGTAGTAATGGTAATCACTGCCTCCTACACTTTGCAAATCTCTTCCAAAATATTTGCATATTCAATCAAAATGTTTCAGCAAAATTAATACAAGTATGAAAGTAGTTTGGGATGATGGAAACTCTACGGGATAAATTACTGTACAACCCTGAGTAGATTCTGTTCATCAGGACATAGGACAGTACAGTGCAATCTGGCATTGTCTTCTGAGTGACTTCACCTCAACAAAGTTGTGACACTTTCTCTGTATTTCCATTTTTTTTACATGAGATGCTGTAAAATGTGTTCACAGAGTAATTCCATAAAAATCTGAAAACCTAGAAAGCACTTTCTTCCATTTAAATTTCTTAATGTATCAAAGATGAGTACATTTTCTTTTCTGAGTTATTACATATTAAACCAAAAGATTTAAGACATTTTGAAAACAGGCCTGTTATAAGTTAAGAGTCACTGCCACCTAGTGGAACATTGAAAACCGAAGTGTTCAAAAACCAGTTATCTGGAGAGGAGAGTCCATAGGTTTTTAAGGTTGACATAGAATGAAGGATTCCAAGTGGCAGGAAAAGATACTAGATTTCTCTTTTTGGAGTAGCTTAAAGTCATTATTATTCATTTAAATAGAGCATATCATAAAGTCATGACCAGAGCTTCAGATGTTGTGTCTAACCTACTTTTAGGTATGATTCACATTATTTGTGTATTTATAAAACCCAAAGACCTGGATTCTGGGACCTGGATTCTGAAGCTGTTTCTTACAGCAGCTTCTTATCTCCTTATGATGGAACTTACTTGAGTGCACATGCACTAGAATAGAAGAGTGAGACAGTTTTAGTAAAAGAAATCAACTTAGCATCTGCATTTTCATGAGTTAGACTTGATTCTTTGAGAGGTGCTGCAACAGTCAATTTTTCAGCCTGTTTGCTCAGGAATGTTCAGGAATATTTATTTATTTTGGTAATTGCAGTTTGTGGTCAGATAGGGTAGCGTGTAGTTAATCCACAGACCCTTAGTAATGTTTATAGTGGTTTTGGTTAAAATCCTGTTTAATCTGTTGAAGATTGACAGGTCTAGTGATCCTAAATCTGGGATGCAGTTTGCTAGTTCTGCTCAACTTCTGTGTTTGTGCTGGTGGTTCAGCAGTTACAGTTACAAGTTGCTGCATTAAACACTGGAGTGCTGTTTTCCTTCAGAAGGTGTATTTTCATGGGGTTTTGTCACAGCCCTATATAGGGATTTATGTGCCGAGTTGTAATAATATTTTCATTATTATTAACTGACTGTAGCAAGAAGTTTCTCAGACAAGAATATACATGAAATTACTAAATTGTCCATGGCATGTTTTATCTATAGGTGGTAGTGTTCCCTAAAGCATAATGAAGCATATTAGGGACATTCCAGTGAAACAGATAATGAAAACACAAGAGAGTTTTCTCATGGCAGGCTCTCTAGTCATATAAATGTAATGGCTTTTTAATCTTCTATAGCCTAATTGCTTTTTTTCTTACTAAACTGTTAGTAGACAATTATTGTTTAAATCTATGCTTTTGAATACTTTAGAATTCTTCATGGTTGTACAGGATGGCCACCTATGTCTAATGTTGAATTATTTCAAAAGGACTTTTGAAATGAAAATTTATTTCATAGAAAGCATAGTGACTACTGAGGCAGCTCGACGGCCCTGTCTCATCTGTGCATTTGTGTATGCCTTGTATGTCATGAAAAGGCTCAGGATGGCATACAAAAGATTGCTATTTTTTGAAGAAGTGTGGTTCATGGATCATTTCTGCCTTTGCTATAGGAGATGTGATCCTTTTCGTCTCCACTTTGCAGAACTTGTATGTAAAGGAATGAGAAATGGAGTTTGAGAGGTTATGCTTGACTGAAAAGGAGCACTCAGGAAAGTGAAGATATGATGTAGTGTTTCAGTGGTCTAAACTTGGAGGAGGAGATGCTGTTGGTCAGGAATGAAATGGTTTTAAAGCAGTGTTGCTCTGCTAAATATCCACATAGCACTCAGCAGCTGCTTGTTTGAAAGATTTAAAGAAATTCTTTAGAAATACTTCCAGAGTGGCTTGTAGTGTCATTGCAATGACAAAGGAGCTCTAAAATCCTCAGACTTAGAAGGATTTTGAAAATTTGCTTTTTTAAGGTATAGGGAGATCAAGTAACACGTGGCTTTAGATACTCTCCTGGTTTGGACAGATACCTTGGTGCTAATTACTTTTTTCTCTTTTTATTTAGCTGTAGCAAAAAATATGGGACTTTTTTTTCTTTCCTCTTACAAACCTCTGGGCTGATTTGGTGTAAATGATAATCTAAGTTTCACATTAGTGTCTTGAGTGCAAACACAGGGGCACAACTATAACCACATTATTGTTTTATAATACAGTACCATTTGCCTCTTCCTATTATTTGTACTCCACACACACAGCATCACAGTATGATTTTTTTCATGGTTCATCAAGGAAAGAAGCATTCTAATTGTGAACATCTGGACTCATAGTTTTGGAATGAAGAAAGAGGAAAAGTAGTGCAATGATGAAAAACAACTCAGGATTTAATATGAAGCTCTATATGCTCTATTGTTAATGTGTCCATTGGCAGTTGCCAGTGGAGTGGAGTAGTATCCCATTGATCTTGCTGAAAGTAGGGAGCAAGATTATTTCAGTATCCTTCATTCCCTTAACTTGTTTGTTTGCAGCTATCCATTCTGATGTTTGATACCAAATTCTGGAAGGCATGGTTTCTGAGGAGCAGCTGAGACTCTAGCTTTGTCTAGTTGGTAAAAAAGGAGACAAAAGGGTGACCTCTGTTGGTTCCAATCAAGTTTATCAGCAGACAAACAGGGCCCTAATGCTCTTTGTCTTCACTAAACGAGTTGTGCAGCTAATTTAAGCTGAAGAAAGAACATTTGTCAGAGGTGGTATCTTGTGCTCAAGAGTCAGTGATTTTCTTGTGAGTTGAATAACTAGTAATGAGGATGAACTTAAGGTCATTGTCACTTCATTACATGAATATTGTTAACAGAAATGTCTAATTTGCATTTCTGCTCTCAGAGAGTGTCACTTCTGTGCCATAGATGACAAATGCTGAAATAGGGATTACTTTTGTTCTCAGTTTTGATGGTGGTGCTTTGGTTTTTTTTGTTTTTGTTTTCCAGTGTAGTTGTTCTGGCACTGTCTTCAATTTTGCTTCAGAGGGAACTATGTATCTAAATGGGTTTGTTAAGTTGGCAGAGAAGAACAGACAACCTCTGGTGGTACGTATGTTTGCATCATGATTTACCCTCTCTGCTTCTGGCAATCTATACATAAGATCTACTGCAATGTGCATGTGAACCTTCCATACAATCAGATAAGGTGTTTTGTTTTCTTAGCACTGTTTGTATAATTTTAATAATTAACCAGAACAAGTTGAAGGTATTTTTAAGAAGCAGAAGTCATTTTTGTGGCTTTTTACCTTTTGTTGCCAACAAACTGGACCCTTGATAATTATCAGAAATTTCTTTTTAATCTTGTTGGAGTGAAAAATTGCAAGCATGGTGGAGCAGCTTTTGTATTAATTGTTTTAATATCTTTCTGTGTGTAATCTTGACAGCCTTTTTTACAGTAGACTCAGTAGTAGCTCCAGTGTTACTTAATTTGCAGAGTAGTACTTTTGTAATAGCAGGCTTGGAAATACTTCAGATCCTCAAAAGATTTTGTAATGATAAAAACTTTATTTAATTATTCTTAAAAGAATAATTGCTTCTTATGACTTTCTTCAAGGCAGCAAAGCAAATGGGTATGTAGAAAAGCAGCTTTTCATGGGAAATGTGAATTTTTGAGAAACCTATGAACATAGGAAAAGACAATGTATATTTAATTCTTGTGTTATATTTGAAACATTTAGGGGAAGAAAAAGCTATTTTGGTCCTTTTTATTATGAAAGTTTCTAATCTTGCAAGCTTTTTCTAAGTACTGAATGTCGAAAGGCAAAAGTATATTAGTTCTTCTGGTTTCAAATACTAAAGTACTTTTGTGTCTCTTTGGTTTAGAGAACATTAAAACTTGGAGTAAAACTGCTTTTGGACAGGATACAAGATCACATGGGATTTTTCTTTCCCCTTTCAGAGCATTTTTGAGCCCACTCACACTGGAAAGCCTAGTCAGAAAGGCAGAGAAAGAGGAGACAAGAATCTTTTTGCGGCCTTGATATAAATGCCACGTTTTAAAGGAATTACATCATGAAAACTGCTTTCCACTTCAGTATCTCTGAGGATTATTAACAGGAGCAGCTCCAGACTTTGCAGTCTGTCAGTGCTTAAAATATGAGTTAATTTTATAAAGACACAAGATAAAGGAAATAGCTTCTTGTTTTACTGTGGAGATTTTGGCGTTATTTGAGGCACAGTTACTGGTTTGTGTCATACATGCCCATGAGATGGTAGGGACAGTTGTTTTTTGTCATGTAAGACCTTGTCGGGATGACCAGAAAGCTGTAGATCTCCTCTTTCTCAAGGAAGTAAAATAAGAGGTTATTTTGGGTTTTTTGTTCTCAGCTGCTGGCTTTCCCACCACTTTGTTTGTGTGACCAGTGCTGTGGGAAAGGGTGAGGGAAAGGGAAATGTCAGTACTTACTACTTGCACATTTGAGCAACTGCAGATTTCAGTAGAAGAGCTCATGTGCAGGAGGAGTAAGTGGGAGTGGTTGCCATGGTCTTCCTCTGTGTTTGTTGTGGGGAATGAGGAAACAACCATTCTGTTTGTTTTCTTGATTTAAAGTGAATGAGACCTGTAGCGAACTTGGTAATTATGTAAACAGTTCTTGGTTTTTGGATGTACACAAGCAGCTGCAAGTAGGATTTGCACAT